>NC_071276.1:8174978-8232478 GCF_023375685.1 Ictalurus furcatus
GGAAAGATCCTTCCACGGCTGAAGGGACGAGAACCGTTAAAAAGAGTTGCAGTAGATTCTAGTTGATTCAAAACTTCATCAATAGATTCCAACTGATTCAAGCTACTGATTCAGGTTGGGAAAAAAATATTCTGATGGAAAATGAATACTTGTACTTAAGCGTGCACTAAATATCGATTTAAATTGCACCTTAAGAAACTAGTTCTTTTGATTGTCGTTGAAAATGAGCTGATGATTTGATACATGTGTTATCTTCCTAATGATTCGATTCGATTTGAAGTATCTTCATCTCCAAACACTGAACTAGCTAGCTCCTTGTTTAATCGCAACAATCAAGAGTAAAGTCCAAACGCATGCAGCAGTCGTGATACGCTCGTACGGTTGACGTGGAGCAGAAGCACTGATGTTAGGGTGCGCAGGTTAGAAGCTCAGGGTGCTGTCATTGGAAACAGATGCAACGCTGTATAAAGGCAGAGGGGAGATGTCTCAGGGTAAAGCTTTTTTTTTTCTTTCTCTCCCTTCTGTCCTTGTGCACTGTCTGGAAGCAGTTATGATCCACCAAGGTTTCATATTAGAAAAAAAAGACAGGGGGAAGAAAAGAGAGAGAATCAGGGAGGAGGAATGTTGAATCATCTCCAGGAGGAAAGAGGAGGTTATGCGTATGAGCTGATCTCTCTCTCTCTCTCTCTCTCTTAAACACACACACACACACACACACACACACAAACTCTGATGAGCAGTATAACCCGAGTCCCAAAGCTGCAATCCATCTCTGCAGAGACAGAGTTGCCAAACGCATGAGTGTGTATTATAACTTTAATTATGGAAGAGAATCGCAGTGTTCTTGGGAACAACGCTCTCTTTTCTCAGCCATAAAAATAAACACACTCACCATTCCTAAAATGATGAGGTATTCTGGAAGAAAAGGAACATGAAAGAGAGACCTTGGGAATGACAGAGAGAGAGAGAGAGAGAGAGAGCGGGATGCCATATTTGAATTCTGGAAAGGCCTTGACCCTAAATTTCTTATTAATCAAAATGAAAAAAAAAAAGTATAGCACAATTACAAATTGATTCAGTGCACATGTCAGGCCAAAGAATTTGTTGTAAAATGGAAGGTCTATCGAGTGATCTCACTACAAGTGTGTCATTCTATACTTTCGTCTCACGCCATTAAAAAAAAGCCATATCCTGCTACCAGCTTACAAAATACACCCTGAGCTTGTCTTCGCCAGTTGGTCATTTATTTTCCTGCTCCGTATTTAATTCAATTGGTCAATAAATGATTGAGATTCTCTAATTGCCTTCCTGTTGTCCTGCTATTTTCTTAAAACTAACTTGTCTATGATGTTACATTCCTTTCATCCATCCATTCTCTGTCGCGCTTATCCTACACAGGTTCACGGGGAGCCTGGAGCCTCTCCCAGGGAACTCGGGGCAGAAGGTAGGGGACACCCTGGATGGGGTGACAACACATCGCAGGGCACAATCACACACATTCACACACTATGGACAATTTGGAAATGCCAATCTGCTTACATCATGTGCCTTTGAACTGGGGGAGGAAACCTGGAGTACCTGGAGGAAACCCCTGAAGTACAGGGAAAAGATAGAAACTTCGCATGCAGGGCTGAAGCGGAATGTGAACCCCCAACCTCGGAGGTGCAAGACAACCACTAAGCCACCATGCTCACCATGATCTTGTGTTAGTAGGTGTACTTCAGAAGATTTTTCCATCTACCTCCACTTACCTGCTGGAAAACATGGTTCGCTAGTACAACCAGCTCAGCCTGTGTTTTGGCAGCTGGTCATACTAAGCTGGACTTGAATACTTACCCTAGACATCTACGCAGACCCATGTTTCATTACCAGACATATTAGCAGACACTCAAACTGAAATTCTGACCTTGAGACTCTGACTCTTGTCTCTGGCCTCAGCTCCCACAATGCCTTTACTAGTCTAGCCAGCGGAGGAAGTATTGGGTCATGGCAGCTCTTTCATCCTGTATCTTAGTGGCTACAGTGATGTGTGAGTGTGTGTGTGTGTGTGTGTGTGTGTGTGTGTGTGTGTGTGCATGTGCGTGTAAAGATGAATGGGCCCTAAGATAAATGTACTGAGGACAGTGTGCAATAGCCCCCCTGCCCCATGGACCCCAGTACCATGACATCAGAACAGAAGGGGCAAGCATCCTGGCTTTGTGGAGGGGCTAATTTAATTTGTACCTTCCAACGAGGGGTAAATATGTTTGAACTGTCTGTGTGTGTGTGTGCGCTGCGGACCCGTCGCCCGTTCTCACGGGAAACTAACACGCAGCAGGATACTGCTCACTGCAGCATCTCCAGTTCCGTTTGCAAGCTAATTTGATTATTTCTTTTTGTCTTTTTTTCCCTGTTCTCTTGCTCTCTCTCTGTGTCTCTCACACACATTCTCACTCTCACCAACTCCATCTGTTCTTCTCTTTGGGTTTGCTCTCTCCTTCGTGGTCACACACACACTTTTGACATACCCTGGAGGGGGGCCGGTGACCTTCCACATGTCTGGTTGGTATCTTATATAAAAAGGTCTCGTTGCTATGAAGAGGAGCATGTTTAGTAACAAATATCGCTTGCTTTCTTTCTCCCGCTCTGCTTATCTGTCTGTGTTATTTACTGTCGAGTTTTATCCTCGACAAACCGCTCGGAACATCTGCCTCTGTGGTAGCTGTGGAGTTTGTGGTTGGGATTCGATATCAGTATATCTATAAATCTACAAGCTTTGAAAAGATCTCTAGCCCAATGCACTAAGGTGTCAGGGAGACACCTAACCTTTCACACCGCCGAGGCTCCCTTGGTCGACCCCTGACCCTTGCTGGGCCCCAGCGTTGGGGTTTGACCCCTGGGCTGGCCCTGGCCCGCTTGAAGCAGCTGTGACTGATCGCTCCTCTGGGGACTTGGACTACCATCACCAGGGCTTCAAGTATCTCAGCCGGCCCTTGTTTTTGTGCTGGGAAACACACACACACACACACACACACACACACACACACACACGCCATAATATCTCAAACCACACAATAGTTTTCTATTTTTCTATTAATTTCTCTTTGTATAAGGAACAAAGCTCAGAATGTTTTTTTTTTTAACCAAGTCCAATAATAAAAAAAAGTCCCCAAAATATGATACAAATCAGCAGAACAATAAAACACACATCCACACAAAATAAAACATGCATACTGAACGAGACTGTAGTTCCTCAGCAATAACAAGTAGATGCACAACACTCTTGACATGCGCTAAAAGTAGATTATCAGTCTGGTCTTAAATTCTCTCTCTCTCTCTCTCTCTCTCTCTCTCTCTCTCTCTCCTTTTCTTCCAGTCACTGACCCTGAATCTGACCATCCTGGGCCTCTGACCCACAGCTGTGTTTACAGTCAACACAGCTCCATGTTAGGACAGCTGGAAGATCAAGAGACGCAGCATAGCCTACGACACACACCCAGCACACACACAGAGACACACACGGACACACAATGGAGCTAATACGCAGCGCTCGTTGCAGTATGTAAAATTATGCAAGAAAAAGAACGATTTTTGAATCAGTGGATGAATAGTCAAGCACATTTTAAGTGCAACCAAAACAACAACATTAATAATAATAATAATAATAATAATAATAATAATAATAATCTGAGAAGGGAATTATACATGGTTTTGATGAGTCATTTAGGCCTCTTACTCTCTTGAACAAGTTCACAGCAGTTTAACTAAAGCAAAGGAGGCTGAGTCACCTGTCACTGCTGAACAAGTTTACTATGGATGCTGATGGCACAACGCACTCAGCATGGTCCTCTTGAGTTTGTGTGTGTGTGTGTGTGTGTGTGTGTGTGTGCATGTTTATGTGTGCCTGTGTAATGGACACACAAGGTCAAAATAACATCCGTCTGTTTGCGATGCCATTGTTAACAGCACCAAAGAAAATGACAGGTCAAAAGATCCCTTTTCCCCTCAACACATCAAGTTTCTCTCTCTCTCCCACACACACACACACACACACACACAAATGCAAACATCATGGGATCAACGTCATGGGAGCCTGAAAACCCCGGCATTTTTGTGGAGAGACTCTTGCTGCAAAGTTTCTCTTACGGACATGGAAACTTTTGCCTTCAGAGACACATTTTTAAACATGTAGTCTGTCTGTGCTTCTGATGGTCAATCTCCGCAACCACAACATGTAAATCTATTTATCACTGCGCACTGATCACATCCAAACCTCAGCAGGAAGAATAACAGTCAGTTGTTTTTTATTCAAATAAAAAAAGAAAAGTTGTCTAAACTAGTCTAAAGTTACAATAAAATTGTTATTGCATTTTTGAACAAAATTAGTAGTATAACCTATATGACTGAGCGCTAAGGCAAAATAAGAAGGATACCCATGCTGTTGAACTTCGCCATGACTCACCTGATTGACTCCATCCGTCAGTCCGCCAGATTCAATCAGAGCGAGATCCTTAGGCGTGTTTAACGATATCGACGCTTACTTATTTATATTGAGAAGGCTCGGCTAGCATCAAGGCCATCGTTCTAACAGGATATTGACATCCCACTTGGGCCATTGATGTCCCTGTCTTTTTTACTGAAGCCTTTCCTGTCGTTCCTCATCTGTACCAGAACTGAAACTTCTTTCAATTCCTTGATGCACTCAAGATGCTATGTGATGGAGAGACAAAAGTCGACATGATGAGTTTGTGAGAGATTATAATTGATCCAAGACTTCAAACAGAAGTTGTAGGCTGATCAGTCGTTTAAATGCTTTATAATCTCATGAGGTCCACTGTCCTGCAGAGTTTACCTCCGACTTCAATCTCACAATTCTTACAGCATAATGCTACTATAGAAGACTTATTTCTGTGAAAATTTCAGGTTCGTATCTGGTCCCCCAGCAGAGATATTCAACCCGAAAGTGATGGGAATTTTAAAAAATGCACTTTCTCGGCCGCATAAAATAAGAGAAGTTTCAAACCTGAAATGTTCTGCACGCACACTATACTTACCCAGGTACCCCCTAAAAAAATTAAGATTGAGACTCAAACCCTTCCCATTATAACCTGAACCTAAAAGCAGAACTGTGCGCATTACATTTTGAGCATTACATTTGGACTCAAGTTCTAAGTCTAAGGAACATGAATGTGCAAAATGTCTATAAATGTCCATGTACCTTGTAATGTGCTCTAAAGATCAGTTTTTGTTCCAAGGAGCTAGGACCATCCTGAGCCGAGATACTGAGGTTTCCATAAACAGCTGTATAACCAAAATGTGTTGTGTGACATGACACAAATATGGCCATCATAGTTAAACCAAATAAAATTAAATAAAAAAAATAATAAATGTAAAAAATAAATACAAATAAAAATGGGTGATTTTGCAATGACAATACATAGAGGTAATCATTCAAAAAAAAAAAAAAAAAAAAAAACTTAAAAAAAGTCGACCAACCTGCATTGGACCATGAGCTGGAGAGACGCAAATGTCAATGTTCATTAAAGTTTTAAGTCATTGAGATATTTATGAAAATTGCTTAGTTGTAGGTCACGGGGTCTGTGCAGATTGTACTCATTCATTTTTGATTTTGAAATGAAAAGGAAAACAGCATTTTTTTGTTTTGTTTTGGTGTACACATTAAAATAGAGAACATGAAATTTTTCCCCATAAAAAATTACATTTTGATCCACCATTTTTAATGTTGCACAACACAAAGCCTACAATAATAATAATAATAATAATAATAATAATAATAATAATAATAATAATAATAAAGCCCTCTATAGTACATCTCAGTGTGAACAGAGTTGGCCTGGAAATAAAAAAGAGCCTGTTCTCTGGTTAAGATGTGTACTCTTAGAACCTTATTCTGTTTTCAAAAAAGATATGATACAAAAAAAGAATGGGGTCAACATATACAGAAATCAATTTTGATTGATTAAAATATTCTTGGAAATTGTTGCACTCCCGAGAAAATCGTTTTCAATGTTAGGAAAGCACCAAAGACTTTTCGAAAGCATCTGGGGCTCTTTTCTGGACTGTTTACACTCCCTCATTGCAAATGAATCGCAATATCATTCTTATGGTCCTACATTAATGATCAGTAAAGCAATGTCTGTAAATATACGCACTACACATGCTATGAGTTGCGTTTTTTTGTTTTGTTTTTCCAAGTCTAAGGTCTCTTTTTCCTTCTTTTTGTTTAGAAAAGAAAAATGACTGTCGTAATGTTAAGTATATATTTTTCTTTTTCACAACTGGAAACTAAATATATTGTTGATACATATTCAAGATTGTTCATTAAATTTAGGCTGAAAAAGAATCAGAATTCATTAAAAGAGCTTTCTCTTTTCTCTTGAGAGCTTTCACATTTTGTTTGCATATATATTTATTTCCTTTCGAAACAACCTCAAGGACAGTGATTTATGTAAGATATTTTTACTCATCTGATGTGCTTCATTAGTTCTGAAGCCTGAATATTTCTAGACATACTGTGGTCATTGCTCCAGAATCCCATAGCACATCAGAAGAGCCTGGACTGCATGTTCTGGCATTACTGATTGATGAGATAAAGTAGATAGAGATGTGAATTTCAATAAGCGAGAGGGTGAACGACAGAGATAAAGTAAGAGATGAAAAATGACAATGATGTCGTATTGTGTCATCTGAAAGCTTGGTCAAAGACACGGACAATGCCACAACAGAGGACTCCTCCGTCAGACATTCCACGGCCTGTGCCCAAAGAGCGCCATGAATGGAGCCTCACATAAAAGAAATCAGCAGGCAAGTTCATGGGAATTAAACATTCAGCAGTGTCGAGTGATTAATAATCCAGTCATCTGGAAACATGAAATCTGTATTAAAGCTCAGAGATGGATCCTGTTGTGTTTCATACAGATTTGCTTGACGTTAAGAATGACAAAGGGAATATGAAACGTTCGCCTACATATCAGCACCAGAAAGGGTGGGAAATTACATCACTTCCTGGTCAGGTTTGAGGAGTCAATTTGTATCAAGATGTCAGGTGAGGACTAAGCATGAGATTAAAGGCTGAAATATTACATACGTTTATACAGTATATTCTACGGCATGTCCTAAAATCTCCGTACGCAGGGGACTATGTGTGCCGACACCACGCCGGTTGTGCCTTCGTCAGTGGATGTTCAGTCTGTACAGGATTTTACAGAGATGTTTAGTGATTGTTGCGGCCAAAAAAGGCTTGATTTTACTGCAGGTTTATTTTCTAAATGTGTGATGTATCTTGTTTTTTGTGCTTTTTTGTGTGGAATCTACTTGAATTGGCGAAATTGCAATTGCACGGAATTGTTTTGCGCGGTGTGCCCTGCGATGGATCGGCACCCCATCCAGGGTGTACTCCGCCTTGTGCCTGATGCTCCCTGGGATAGACTCCAGGTTCCCTGAGACCCTGTAGGATAAGTGATATACAGTAATGGATGGAAGGATGTTTTGTGTGGTCTTTCACAGTGGTGTTTGTTGGTAAATACAACCTTTTAGCCGTACTCATGTTCAATGTATGGGAATTGAAGAGGGCTTTGGCTGAATGTGCGCTGTGATAACACGTCACGGCCCAGATCTGTGGAAAATCTGTGGTAATTTTGAAAAATTGCAAGCTCCTCCAAATATTGTTTAGTTTGCTTGATTTTCGCTAAATCCTGGTTTGGGACTGGATGTTCATAGATGTCCACATCTCGGTTGGTCCTCAGTCTTTTTGAATTTGTTAATAATTTTGGCGACAGTGTGTCGTGTGTGATGTGCTCGCTGTGTTTCCTGTTAAAGTTCATCGCAACCTTGCGACAGCTTCCCGATCCAGCCGTGAGAATGATTTCAATCCGTTCTCCTTTTGTCAAAAGCGTTCTTCTTACAGCCTATCTGAGAAAAAAATTAAATGAAATAAATTTTGCCAAATAGTGTTAATTTCCCCAATGTATGGAGACTTTTGGGACACCCTGTAGTATATATTATAGTAATTCGGTGCTGATTTGTTGGTTGATGATGTATTTTTGTTGTTCCTATATGAGGTTTGCAGTGAGCTGCTCTGACATCACGAGGTGACATTGATAGCACAGTTATGTTACAGTCATGGTTTTTAATATGTAAAAAAATTCTACAGTCAGGATTCACGGTTAGCTCCTAAGAGCGAAATAGCAAGAGCTTCTTTTCTCACACAGCATTTTCCAGTGATATTCAGTGTCATATTAATGAGAAATCCAGCATAGAAGTAGTGGAAACAGCAAAAGTTGGACTCAAAGTCCCAGAATGCAATGGAGCTACAGTATACGAAGCAGTTGCACTGATTAACAGCTCAGCTAGTTAGCGATCGATGAGGTGATGAGCACACTGACATTGACAGTGGTATAAGCTTGAAATTTGAAGCATTGGAAGTTGATGTGTTTGATCAGATTGTACAGATGAGGAGGTGAAAGAGCTGGACTAAACTAGACTGAAAGGATTAAAGCTTTGCCACATTACTCTCTTTAGCTGGAGATGAATTTCCACTGGTGCCACTATCAGCAAGCAGTAACAGGTAATATAAGGAAACATTAACTAAAGTGAAAACAGATTCAAAGAAGTCACGAGTCAAAGAACAATTGAGGATCACATACTGATTATAACTATTGATATGCACATTGTTCATGGTGGGCTTTGTTCAGAAGTAAGAAAAAGTGCTCAGAATCCAGGGTCACCACTCAGGAGGTGCTGGACCAGAGGGCAAAAGCAGATAAGTGGACAAAAAGAAGTAAAAAAAAAGAAAAAAAAAAGAAGAGAGATGATTTGATACCCTCTGTACAGTCGTTTTTGATAGAAGCTTTAAGCCTTCCTTCTTCTCACACTGAGAAGGGATAGAAAGAGGGGGAAAGGTCTCCCCTACCTTTTCTCAGGAGATCCACACATCTAACATGCTCCATTCCGGTGAGGAACGATGAGCTGACAATGAGTTCGCACCACCTGCTCCCGACCTTTACTGAGAGAGACAGGCCCCCGGCCTATTTTTAAAGAGACAAAGCTTGCCCTGGGTGACAGCTCCAGCCCAGACGCGCCTTTCCCCATGTGGGAGATCCATAATCATCACCGAGAACAAGCCAGAGAGAGCAAAAGAGACAGAGAGAAACCGAGAGAGCTCGGTTCCCGAGGCTGAGCCTGGGACAGTGGGGAATGATGAACTATCAGTATGGCAGAATGAGACTTCCACATACTAGTATGAACACAGGGCTTCTTCCCCTTACTCACTCTAATGGACTGCTCCCACTCAGCACTCCATCTTACTGAGGAGCGCGAGCTCGCTTTCGCACCACTAGCACACAGGGAAGTCTCCAGAAAAGGAAAAGATTAAATGTGTATGTTTAGCCCTCCCACTGCTGCGTGTCACAGCATATAACAATAGGAATAATTTCAGGGCGAAGAAAGAATAATAGAAAAGTTATAAAACATTTCAAAGCAAGATTTATGTTGTTAGCATAGAACAAAATTGGGCAATAAAGTGTTTTCCTCAGCAGGAAAAGAATTACATTTCATTAACATTACTCTGTGAAATCCATCACAGATTACAGGAGCTAATGCAGGCTTGTACAGCTGTAAAATATTCCTCTCAAATTTTAGGAGAACCCTGAACTGTCACGCTGAAATATAGGAACTGGGTAAACACACACTCTCCACCATCATTCATATTAATTATGCGTTATTCTGACACCTCGCCCATTCCTGCCAGTCCAAACCCTCTCTTACCTGTGTTAACTCTGTCGCTTCTTCTGCCAAAGCCAGGCGATGTAAATAAAGCTGACAGGTGACTCCTGTTAGAGGAGCCTGTGTGTGTTTGTGTGCGTGTGTGTATATGTGTGTGTATGCATGCGCACATGTGTGTGAGACAGAGAAGGCAGGGTGCGTCGATGAGTGGGTGTCTGAGTTGTACATAGATGCCATGCACTTGGCAGCACAGGGGTTGCTTGTTTTTCTTTTCCAAACTGACATCAGTCCTAAACGCTGATAGACATCTGGCACAACACGGAGCTGACACGTTATTTTAACACACGCAAATGCCGTCTTTTCTCCTATTTAGGCGAACATAATGCCAGCTGAGTGATGACAAGCATCGCCTGGTAGCGACAGTTCTGCACAGATATGCCATGTACAAATGATAGAAAAATGACATTGAGATTAAACTGAGGTCAAAAAAGAATTGCGTAGAGTTCTGGAGGGAAAATGCTATGAGCAAAATGGGGGCAATTTCAGTTCGTAATCCGTGCAAAAGGAATTCAGAAAATACTACACACTTACTATGTGTAATTACAGTGTGTTCCATGAGGCTCTTATGCTTACAGTCATTACAGCGTGAGTGTGGCATTTTCTGCCATATAGAGTCCTTAAAACTACAGATTTTCCTGAAGTGAAATATGGTCCTGTTCTGCACATTTCTCAGTCACAAGAAAAGGTATAACGTTTTAAATCTGGTTAAAAACATGAAAAGATTTCTTTTCAAGATTCCATTAAATTCAGTTGAAAGACTCCAAGTTAAATTTGGCTAAAATAAGTTGGTTACATTTCTGTTTCTTGTTATGAGTGGTACAAGCTGTTGACCACCAGGGGGCCGATGATTTGTACAATACTGTAGATACACAAAAAACACACTTTACTATCATTTATAGTTGTAAGGGCTCGGGTTGCACGGTATATCGGTACTACGGTAGTATCACGACGCTAAAGCTTCAAAATACCGCCGATGTCACTGTATTTTCTAAACGGAAGTATCATCAATACAGTAGTGCCATAAGAAATGTTCTGTGTGCGGCACTTAATATTATTTTCACCAAAACGTCACATCTTACTGCTTTTACAGAATACACAAAGGCTCGGGACACTTCGTTCTACCTAAATTCTTTAATCGTTAAAGATTTCATTTTTGCTAGTAAATGTAACGCTAACCACTTTGTGTAAATACTAAAATTAGCTGAAGCAAGCTAACATCATGCTAACCACTGTGTGCAAATGCTAAAATGAGCCGAAGCGAGCTAATGTTATGCTAACCGCTGCGTGTAAATACTAAAATTAGGCGTGTTCGCTAGTAAGCGAGCTAACGTTACCAAATGTATTATTATTATTATTATTATTATTATTATTTTTAGTTTGTTTCCAAATTCAGTTATTTATTCCTAAAGTTGGGTTCATTCTTAGTATTGCTCTAGGGAACAATAGATGAAATGTGTGGCACATTGAATTGGTTGCTTTCCTAGTGTATGATTGTTCTTGAATTTTTCAAATAGCCAATTATTCATTCCCATTAATAAAGTATTCAGAGAAAAAGACAAATTATTTTGTAGATACTACTAGTATACTACTTGGTATCGTGATATTTCAGCTGCTACAGTATCGTAACATATGTTTATGGTATCGTGACAACCCTAGTATGAGGACCTGTTGTGGTGAGAAAAGAACAGAAACTGCAATTTATGTAATTAAATTAAATAACTAACGCAACTAAGGTCAGAATTCACGAAGAAGCAGTGATCACGAAATGTTCATATCTATCTGGGGTGAAAAACACACACAAACAAAACAAAACTAAACAAAAAAATAGCAGAAGAGGACAAACAGAGCCAAAACCCTGGTAAGTAATTAATGCTAATTAACTGTGTTTAGACAATTTGTCTGCTTTCTTGCTTCCAATTGTTGGCATCACTGAAATAGAAAAAGTTAGTGGCTAACTAGCTAGCTAGTTAGTATTTAATGTAGAGTAAGTCTTAGGCTAACACAAGTTTAGTTGCTAGCTAGTTATTACTAGCTATGACAAGAGAAGGCTGTTGAGTTTAAAGGTAATCACTGTGAGGTAGTTAAAACTTCAACCGCTTACAGTTCTTTTCTAGAACTAGAGCAACTCAGACGATCAGAACCAACGAGGAAATTATTTTTGCTGAGCTCAATTCAGCTCAGTTTTCTTTACATAGCACTTTTAACAATGGACATTGCCACAAAGCAGCTTTACAGAAATCTAGATATAGATTACATTTAAATTTCACCATGCTAAGTAGCCTAATGGTGTTATGGTCATATTTGGGCCCCTGAGCAATTTGTAAGTTAATATGATCTTTGCTGAAAGCCTAGCCAAGGTTATCTCTCAAGGTTATCTCATCCTACACAGGGTTGCGGGGAGCTTGGAGCCTGTCTCTGGGAAGTCAGGGCACAAGGCGGGTGACACCCCGGATGAGGTGCCAACCCATCACACACACATTCACACAATCATGCAATGAGATGAACCACTAAAACTCCAACTTACACACACCTTTTTGTCCATTTTTGTTTTCTGACCCCAGGTTTGTCGGTATTAAATTAATATTTCCCCCATCTCTATAGGCATATACAGTAAGTATATAGCAGCCAGCCTAGCAGGCAGATTATTTAAAGACTAAATGAGATGCCAAAATCAGCTGTATTGGCAGCACCAAAGTAGAAAGATAAGGAGTAAGGAAGTGTGGTGGCATCCCTTGCTCATCCTGGCGATGATGTACTTTTTACTGGTTGCTAAGAAGTCAGCAGTGACCGGACCTAATTATTTCCAGCCAGTTTATTTTGCATCCTGAAGAAGTAAGAGTGCTGAAGAATGTAATGGTATGCTAACAAGCCTAATTTAGCATTGGTTTCAGAAATTAAGGGCATATGCAAAGTGTGTATACATGCAGAGTTGACACATACACAACCCCTCTAAATTCTGACCCATATTATTTCCATATAGGTCAATATTTTTAGGTACAAAGAAGCCTTTGCATAGACCTAGAAAACCCTGCATATCTTTTGGTGAATACACACAATTGTTCACACACATACACAAACAGGCTGGCACAGTCCTTCTTTTAGCCCCTGCTCTCTCTGATGAAAAAAAAGAAAAAAGAACACCAACAAAAACAGCTCTCTTCCACATTCCCCCATGAAGAAGCTCTTCATACTGTAGGTAGGCTCTTCATATGTCTGCTCCTCCTCTCCTCTTCTGGCACATTACAATTAGCCCGGGATTCTCCTTCAGGGCAAAAATGTGTTGCTGTCAGATATGTGGGATCCATTTTACTCTAATGTCATTATTGCAGAAGGGGGAAGAGCTCTCCGTGGCCTCGTCTGGAACAGATTAAGGGCGCTCTCTCGCCCACAAGACGTCTCTCACCTTTGGCACCTTCCTCTGGATCCCGCCTAAGCTGCACTCTGCCAGCAATAACGTGCCCCATTTGTTTTCTCTCTTGCTCCCCCTCCCCTTTCCACCACGCAGCCAATCGATTGGCTGCAAGGGGGTCAGCTGTGTTTGAGTGATTGTTCTAATGTTCGGGGCCAGCAACTCCATCAAAGGGGCCAATAAAGTGAAGACGGTTTTGACCCCCCCACACACCCCCTCCCTCCTTCTGCGGTAGCCACGGTGACATGCTTGTGCAAACACGGCCAGCCATTTGGCGCGTCACATGTCTTGCCAATGGGGGGAAGTAAAGAGAGGGCGCTGGCTCGCATGCCAGATTATACATCTGGCCGCTGCCTGCCAAGAGGGAATCCATCACATTTCTGCCACCTTTTCTATCCCTTTCTATTCTGGTTTTCACCCTCTCTTTTCATTCCCTACTGTCTTTCTTTCTTTGAGCCTATACATCCCCATCATCCCCAGTTTGTTTTTTCTTTTTGCAAAACATGCTTCTGACATCAAAGTGGCAGGGAATATTAATTCTGGGCTAAACTATCCGCTCAGAGCGCAGGGATCAAACTGGGGCTAAAATCATGCTTTGTTCTTCTCCGAAAGATAAGAGGGAAAAAAAGAAAAGAGAGTGAGTGAGAGAGAGAGAGAGAGAGAGAGAGAGAGAGAGAGAGAGAGAGAGAGAGAGATGCAGCAGGGCTGAAGATTTATCCATAACAAACACTATTGAAAATGAATGTAAGGGTAAACCTGAGTCCATCTAAACCTACACTCCTGCACTTAAACTGGCATATCTGCAGATATTAACAGCCAATAGATCTGTCACGCAATAGTTAATTAAAACAACAAATAACAGACCTACTCTAAAAGTGAAAGGGGAGAAAATTGCATTTAAAGGTCCAATTCAAGGGCATGGTGGCTTAGTGGTTAGCATCTTTGCCTCACACTTTCGGGGATGGGGGTTCGAATTCTACCTCTGCCCTGTGTGTGCATATTCTCCCTGTGATTGAGGGGGATTCCTCCAGGTACTCCGGTCCCCCCAGGCCCCCACCTTGTGCCCCGAGTTCCCTGGGATAGGCTCCAGGCTCCCCATGACCCTGTGTAGGATAAGCGGTATGGATGGCTTCCAATTCCACTGACAGAGGCCCTGCCAACCCCTACATTTATAACTTAATCTATTAATAGAAAGATTATAAGCATCATCCCCATCAGTCTCTGTCTGAGGTAAAAGTCCCTTGCGTTTTACACGGTATAAACACGAGCCTCGTCATTCGACTGATACTCTGTCTGCTGACAACTGTACCGCATGAAAGCGCTCGTCTCTATTTTGACGGTGCAGCAACATCCCTAATAATTTGAGAGTCATCTCATTACAAACCAAATTTCACTGTGCCATGGAGCTGTGCAAACACTTGATCAAATCACGACTGTCATGAATTCCCCTCTGAGTCGAGCACAGTGAGCGCTGCTCGTGATTGTCATTCATTCTCCACATGGTTTTGTTTGTTTTGACTTGAGCCATTGTTTTGCTTTTGCTCCTGTCTCCACCCCTATCCTGTCATTGGTCCGCTACCCACTGTGTTCACCTGTTCGCCGATAGCCCTTCAATGGTTTGTCTATTTAACCCCTGCTGTCTCTGTCTATCATTGTGAAGTGTTATTATGCTTTCTGTGCTGTTATGTCTGAGACATTTGAGTTCCATGCTTTATGGTTCTGACCCTTGCCTGGTTTTGTGTGTTGATTATGGATTATCCTATGTTAAACCTTGTGTTTTGACCAACGTTAAGTACACTGACTATGATTTCTGGATTGTCCACAATAAAACACATGTTGCATCCTGTCTCCAACTTCCGCACGTTACAATTACATCAGTTGCGTGAGAGAAGTACACTTAGCCATTATGCTTTTACGCATCCTTGGGCTGAGGCGCTGCATTTACAGCTGATTTTTGATTAAGGCAAAGTTATAAAGTAGCCTAAATAAAAACATTTCACAAAAACATTGTTTCGGATGAATATATTTATGTTTTCTTAAAGCAGAGATGTCAAAGTCGGTTACTGGGAGCAAACTAGCCCTCATTTTTTATTTTATTTTCTAGAACTCAGCGAAAGTGACATCTGATGTCTTTTCCCAAGCCACATCATATATATCTTAGATGTGGCATAGGGATTTCAGTAAAGGGGAATCCTTCAGCAAAGGTTAATGCGAAGCCATCTGCAATAAAAAAAAAAAAAGATCAAATGTGCAAAATATAAAGGAAAATAAAACATTCACGTCGAGTAGACGCTACAATAATATTCCCATGGAGTTAGGGGCTGGTGAGAATCTTTCAGTGACCTGGGGCTTAGATCCCTAAGCGCCAGAGCATTTTGTTAACCCACTGGCTAAACATTTATGACCACAGCTGTAATTATACAAAGGCCCAAATGAAACTAAACACTATTAGTGATCTACTCAACACGTAGAAAGTAATCCAAGACTCCAGTTTACGTGTAATGGGGCCCAGTGATGATGAAAGGAATTAAAATAAAACAGTCCAGGAGCAAACACAATATATCATGATTGACGGAGTCAAGAATATAGAGGCTGAGAGAAGAAAAGTGACGTTTTCACATTGCGTTCAGGTTCGAGTTTGTTTTTGTCGGCTTGTCAAATGTAAAAGCGGTGATAAATTTCATCATCATTATCTGTTTATACCGCTCACAACTCTGCCTTCATGATGTCAGTCAGTTAAATGGGGTTTACACACACACTGATACAGACACACACACACACACACACACACACACACATACACTGACCATACACACACAAACCTTTAGCAGAGGTCCTATGGGTGAGGAGGTCAGTCTGCTGACTGTTTAACAGCGTTCTGCTCACTGAAACTGTCCAGATTCCCAGTGATCTCAGCCCAATAAAAACAGACACAGCGAAGGTGGAGTAAATCACAGCAGAGCTTGAGATGTGATGACAAAGTATGACCTCCACCATGTGGGCAACCACACTAACACTTGCTGCCACTGCCTCTACGTGTGTGTGTGTGTGTGTGTGTGTGTGTGTGTGTGTGTGTGTGTGTTGTTGATTCAATTTTTATAACAGCAGCTCTGATAATAGTGAGGGCTTCATGTTCATGTTCATGTTCATATGAACGCACTCATTCTAATACGTCATCGTTTCTATAGTAACAGCTTACTCAGCGACTTGTATGGATTATGTACAACACCAACAGAATACAAAATGTATGAAATTGGTGGTAATGTTTCCTGTAAGCAGATGTTTAGTTAACATTTTTGGAAGGAGTCTCCACTGTCAGTGCTTTGTAACTGTGAAAGTCTGTTTTTTGTTTTGTTTAGTTTTACTAAACTATTTATTAAACTGTTTATAGCTATTATAATGCATATGATGTCTGATGATGACTAACGTATTTTTTTGCAGAAGTTCAACAAACATTATATATAATATCGCTTATATAATGATGAATGACATATATGTTCATTAATCAATGAAAAAATGTCATCATTAGCATGTTGCTGTGGTAGAAGAGGAATAAAACCAAGCTACTGGAAAATAATCAACTTTGGGCTGGCAGCATTATCACACTACCCCATTGTTGATTATATTCGCTCTACATTAACAGCACTCTACATCATGTTTTATTTCTCACTGATTCAACTGTAATGAACAAATAGTTTATTAATCACATTTAAGTCCACATTATTCTGACTCAGGCAGACGTGCCTCCTGTGTGTCAGGATGAATGCTGACAGCAGCTCTGAGTAATGACTGCTGGTCAGGAGATATGCTTTTCACATAGTCTTGAACTGTGAGAACTAGCAGACATCAGAATCAGCATTTCTGAAGTCCAAATTCGCACCGCGTTTCCCTCTCACTCCCACACTAGTGTCAGCTAATTAATTTCAGCTGATGGCCAGTAAAGGATAAACATAGCTTAGATTGATGAATAGCAGGAATTAGTAAAAACAAAAGCAGCATCGAGTGTTAAAACTTGTCGGGATATATGCCAGAGCTCATTATAACAGCAGGATATATTAACTATCTGCCAGTTAGAGTTTTACATACAGTCAATTCCAGTAGTATTGGCACCCTTTATGAGAATAAATAATTAAATTATTAATTATTTCAACCTCAGTTACCAGAAGGAAATATTTTGCCTGTAAAAATACTGTATTTTTGCGAGAGCCAGGTGATCCTACAAGTGTGAATACAATCGGTCCTTTTTGGCTCACAAATGCTTATACAAACTCACACACATGGGCGCAAATGAGTAAGGTTATAAGCGTAAACATATGGTGACCCGCTGTAGTTTTATTTTCAGGTTTTCACATTGAGGTTTATTCTCATGTCACAGTTTACACAGTTACTAAGAAACATACAAGATGACTGAATGTGCAGAGAACCAACACCAATAAAACGTATTGTGTTATACATAACACAATAAAAGAATAGAAAAATAGAATATGCATACTGTGCAATGTTGTTTTGTGCAAATAAGAGCAATGTAAACAGAGCAGGTATCAGCAGTTAAAGTGCAGAGTACAGTAGTGTAGTGTAATTGCACACCCTGTTCTAAATGTTGAGTGATAACACAATGTGTTATTTTTACATAGAATAAAACATTTTCAAGCAGTGCATATTTATTTATTTATTTATTTTTTTGCAGAACATTTGAGATCTTTAATTAAGTAACTAAGTGTGTGTAAGCAAGTACGTTTATTGTCATTGAAATTCAACAAAAGGCTGAGGATCGAACGAAATACAGTTTCTCCTGAGTCAGGGTGATATACTTAACACTTAACAATATACAATATAGCAGACAGAGATTATATACAACACCCCCCCCCCCCACACACACACACTCACACACACACACACACATTATTCACTGCTTCACCATTCTCCTCACTGCATTAGTTTAATAATAATTTGGTTTGAATCATTTACACATGCTGCCCATTCTTCTGAAGGCTGCCAGTAATTCTGGGGTTGCCTGTAAATCAGTGTCCTGCCCTGATCTGAGTTATAAAATTATACAAAAGACTACATGTCATTTTAAGCCTAAACCTAGTATCTCAGTGGCATGTCAGAAAAGCCATATTGTCCCAACTTGTTCTTATTCGTGGGTGTCTGAGAGACCTGACCATGCATGGCTTATGTACGCTCAACCTAATCACGGAGTCACACTCTAGCACACCCAGTGTGAGTGTATGTGACTCAGCCAGGGGAGCAGAGCTTAGGCTAGAATGGTTGAAATGAGCTGCCTTGTACTCGGTTGCACGCATGTGCTTGCAAACATACGTGAGAACACATGCACACATGGTCTAAAAAGTCAGAGGTCAACCTACGATTTTTTTTTTCTTTTTTCTTGGCTCACCAAGCAGTGCAACAAAACCAGCCCTTATAGGCTTCTGCAAAATACTGATGGTTTTGAATGAGATGTCAGAATTTAATTGCTCTAAAAAGCTGGAAGGTGCAGCTGTCAATGTGAAACTGTAATTAATTCACTGTTAAACTCACCTTTACATATATATATATATATATATATATATATATATATATATATATATATATAATTTTTTCTTCTTCTTCTTCTTCTTCTTCTTCTTCTTCTGTGAATTGCATGTGAAAGCAAAACCCAGTAACTCAAGCCCCATGACCACATATGGCAGCGCTTTTTAAACTCCTCCGCCATTATTGTTATGGGAAGGCCCATTTCTGCCGAAACGCTTGATAGACCTAAGCAAACATAAAGCAGACATGTGGTGCGCTTTATGAAGAATGGCATCATGGGAGTAAAGGAGGAGGTAGTAAATGGTGTGCACATATAGAGCATCTTATAATGTAGTGGAGAGCTGTAAATTTCAACCTCAGGATGAATTATGTACTGAGCTCAAGAGTGCACGGTTAATATGGCCATATCAAAAGCATGGGAATACACTCCTACTGTGAAACAAGACACAACAGGAAATAGCTTCATGTTTTAATTCTGGGTGAGAGGGACCAATAACTGTCACGATTGTTTAGAAAAACCCAAGCACGAAGGTCCAGTGTCTGCTCAACTGCTTGAGATGGAGCATTGAAATTAAAAAGGCTGTGTGTGTTCAGTTTCCTCTTTTGGCTGCTGTGATGAGACAGGAACACCTGTTGTATGTGTGTGGCTTTAGCCTTTTTTTTTTTTTACTTTTGGAGGACGCCTGACATTTATAAGATTGGCTTCACTGTGCTGGTGCTGGTCTTCAGCTGCAAACAGTGTGCGTATACTTTCATACGTGCCGTAAGAAGAAAGGATCTTCCACTGTCCTTCACTGTTATCCTCTCCTTTACCTCATCAGCTCATCTATAAAACCCTGTCTCAGTCTGCTTAAACATGCAGAAAGGAGAAAATCAGGAGGAAGAAGGGCAAAGGAAGTGAGGCTCGAATGCCCACAGGAAGCTCATAAACCTGCGGCTCTGGGGTCAACGCTCTCCGTTCCACAGCACTGTGACGAGTCATAAAAACGTCGCTCGTTATCCAGTCCAATAAACCTAATAATAATAATAATAATAACAACATTTTATTTGTAAGATTTTCCTTGGGCAATTGAGACGATGTTGTGTTTTGCTGTTGTAGCTCATCTGCTTCAAGGTCTGGCATACAGTACATATTGTACTGAGATGCTTTTCTGCTCAACACAGTTATAAAGAGTGGTTATTTGAGTTATTTGAATATTTTATAGCCTTCCTGTCAGCACTAACCAGTCTGGCCATTCTCCTCTGAGCTTTCTCATCAACAAGGCGGATCCAGTCACAGAACTGCTTGCTTTTTTAACTGTTTTTTTGTTTTTCGCACTCTAGGCACGGTTGTGTGTCAAAATCTCAGAAGATCTCCAGTTTCTGAAATATTCGAAACAGCTTCACTGGCAACAACCTTGTCATCGTCAAATTCACTGAAAACTACATTTTCCCTACTCTGATGTTTGATGTGAACGTTAACTGAAGCTCTTGATCTGTATACACTCTATGTGATGTTATGAGTTCCACTGCTGCCACAGGATTGGCTGGTTGGATAATTGCATGAATGAGCAGGTGTCTAGGTGTTCCTAATAAAGTGGCTGGTGTGTATATATTGCAAAAAAAAATTGAGAGCATGAAAACATGTAACATTTCCATCACAACTCCCAATAATGTACAGAGTGAAACCCAAAAATTACAATTCACAGTAAAAATGGCTAAATATGTATGTAATATATATGTACATATATATAATATCCATGTACTATATTAAAAATCTTTGCACACAGACACAGATGAACCGAACAGAACTCATACCCACTTATGACCAAGCCTTACTCTCTCATACTCCCATGTCGTGAATGTCACGTCCCCCAAATGAGGCATAAAGAATGTAAAACGTATGTGGAGGAGTGTGAAGTAGTGCTACGTGGGCTGGTTCGGGGCACCAGAGGCCTCTCCACAGCCGTGCAGCTAGCAGACGTGTGTGAGAGGTTAAGCAGAACCTCCTGACCAAAGGGGAGGATGAGAGGAGCCGAATCTGAGAAGGAAAAGACCACCTACCAGCTATCTAGGAAGAACTGAAGAAAACCTCAGCCCAGCTCAGGCCCACACTGGCCTCCTGCAGACGCATAAATAACCTGGACGGCGGCCGTTCATCATCACTTATTGGTGTATGTACATGTTGTGGGTTTGTGGGAACATGATTGGTTGGTGCATTCATCAATCTGATAGGAATCAGTCCCGTATAAGGCTGTATAAATCATTAGTCTGGTGAGGGCTAGAGCGCTGTGGTGCAGATAGTGATTATTGATGGTTTAATCCAACTCATGTATGTTTGAACTCTGGGAAAGAATCTGAAACGCTTTTTTATTATTGCCTTCCATCTATCTCATAATATCATTAGAACAACTATTTTCAGGAATACTTTCATTATGTGAGTGTTGCAATGTAATGCAGTTTTGGTAAAGCTTTTAAGAGGAACTGTTTTAGGCTTATTATCCGTTCCATGGTGGCATAGTGGGTAGCACTAGTTAGTTTACATCGCACTTCCAGGGTTGAGGGTTTGAATCCCACCTCTTCCCTGTGTGTGTGGAGCTTGCATGTTCTCCATGTGCTCGGGGGTTTCCTCTGGGTACTTTGGTTTTCTCCCCTAGTCCAAAGACATGCATTGTTGGAGAGCTGATTGGCATTTCCAAATTGTGCCCTATGATGGACTGGCGCCTTGTCCAGGGTGTTTCCTGGGATAGCCTGAAAACATATTTGTTTACTCAAGCTTACCATGAATAAACTTTCTTTTACGCAAAGTACACAGTCTTATCCAATACGGGATAGTAAGCATACCTAACAATCTCTCCCTCTCTTTAACTCCTTCTCCCTCTCTCCTTCTGTCGAGCCACACATGATTTTATGGAGATCCCAGTGATCCTGACCCTTTCTGCTCTCTGGACCTGCCTGATCTATCCTGATGCTCTTCCTCTGGATGGCGCTCTCATCAACTGGAGGCTACAGCCTGGAGATTGCTGAGGATGGTGCCACTGGAAGTATCTTGGAAATGGTTTTGGACTTCAATTCCACCTGGACATTCTCGCTGTGGTTGCTGGGACTACGGTTGCTACTATGGCCTTAGGACTGCAATTACCACATGCAATAAGTCTCCTTTAGTGAACAGTGGACTAGTTCAACAAACAGACTTCATATAAAAACCATAATGAACTTTCTTTTACTCTCACACTACCCGTTGTTACCCAGATGAGGACGGGTTCCCTTCTGAGTCTGGTTCCTCTCAAGGTTTCTTCCTCATATCATCTTAGGGAGTTTTTCTTCACCACCGTCGCCACCGGCTCGCTCAATAGGGATAAATCCACATGCTTAAAATCTGTATCCTGTGTTTATATGTTTCTGTAAAGCTGCTTTGAGACAATGTCTATTGTTAAAAGCGCTACACAAATAAAATTGAATTGAATTAAAAAATAGGCTCCAGGCTCCCCGTGAACCTGTGTAGGATAAGCGATATAGAGAATGGATGGATGAGTTTCAATCAATAAAGAAATAAATAATAATGAAAAGAAGATACACAAGTACAGACTTCCTCCCAGAGTCAACTTTTCCTCATAATAACTTTATTCTCTTTCATGACTGTACGTGTGTGTGTGTGTGTGTGTGTGTGTGTGTGTGTGTGTGTGTGTGTGTGTGTGCATGTCCTTGTTTTCTTTCTCTTTACTTCTCTTGAATGAAGTTTAGCAGGATGCTTTCAAAAAGCCCTGAGGGTAAATACTCTTTTCAAAAGTAAACAGAGTCATACTGACCTTGCCAAGAGAACACTACTGCTGACAAGCCGTGCGGTTTTAAGGCTGCTTAGCAAGGGTCACACTATAACCAAACATTTTTTTCCACCCTGAAAACTGCAACTCAAGTGTACAAAGTCAGTGTAATTAATGAACCTCCTCAACAAAAACAATCTACTGTGTTTTAGCCCTTCGAAAACCAGTCTGAGTTGAGGAAAAAAAAAAAAAAAAAGCCTATGAGATGATGAAAATGGGTGGGGAGAGTAGAGGGGTGAAAAATTCCTCAGCAGTTTATTTAAGGGCCGGATATGAGTAAGTTTAAAGGCATCTGTTTTTAGTTTAACACAGGGGTTAGAGGTTAGCAGTCCTTGGCTTGGAGCAAGGTTGGTGAGCTCTTTAGACATACAACACGATAAGACTGCAAATAGCTCAGAGTGACTCCCTTGTGAGCGCGCCCGCACACACACACACACACACACACACACACACACACACCCAAGTCCAGAGACCTATGACTTCTCCTCTGACCTTGCTTGTTATTGGATCCAAGGGTTACTACCACTTGAGGAACATTTTGGCGTGAAAAGGATACCTGAGTCAGTAATACTTGTGTACAGGAGGAGTGTATTTGGTGTAGAAGAGCACTTTTTAGGTTTGTAAGTATACAATGAGTTGTCCATCT
The DNA here is from genome assembly GCF_023375685.1 of Ictalurus furcatus. Lineage (NCBI taxonomy): Eukaryota > Metazoa > Chordata > Actinopteri > Siluriformes > Ictaluridae > Ictalurus > Ictalurus furcatus. The sequence continues at coordinate 8,198,155 of NC_071276.1, forward strand.
GCGCTAGGCACAATTTGTCAACATCCTTACAGCATCCAACAATTGAAAATATTAGCAGGTATTAGTAAAAAAAAAAGAACGAAAAGCAAAAATACCTTAAGAAATTCACAATTAACAATTCCAGTGACACCTGGTGAAGTCCAGAGGCTACATTTTGCGAGACTCTCTCAGGAACGTCTGGTTTTGCGCCTCTAACAAACATCTTCTCGTCATGAAAATGGAATTGAATAGTTTCATAGATGTGGAATCTTTTTGAAAACCCCAATAATGAACTAAACGCTTCAATTTGTTCTTCTTGTTCTTCTTTTGCTTCCATCACCAGAGCTGAACAATACTTGATTAATTGTACTTTATTACTGTAAATTGTTTATACTATACTGTATAAGTATTATTTAGGCCTATTTATACTTTTCTCAAGTATTATTGAAACGGAATACCTGAACTCTTACTTAATTACATTTCAAAATACATTTTTATTTAGATCTTCAAAGCACTATATATACATACATACATACACACACACACATATATATATATATATATATATATATATATATATATATATATATATATATATATATATATATATATCAAATGGGCTCAGTTTGGCATTTATTTACTTCAGTTTAATTCAAAGAGGCTTTAACAAAAAAAAAAAGGCATGTCACATGACTAGAAAGTGCTGTTTGCACATCCTTTTCTTCAATCACAAGGCATGGTGAAGAACATCATTGGAAGGCTCTCAAAATGTAATTAATTTTTCAGTATTAGGCAACACAAAATAATTAAAAAAAAAATGGTTGAATGTAATCGTTGCCACATGCCAACAAAATGCGATAATGGAACTGTGGTATGTGCATTCATGAACTGAAACAGACCTTTGTAGCAAAAAAGACATTAGGCTTCTCGAATAATATATTTACATTTTTTCACATTCAAAGGAAGAAAAACTGTTGTAATTCCAGACATTTTGCAATTATTTTCAAAATGTTATGTTTCAAGAGAAAGAATTAAGAATTCAGAAGAAAGGATTTAAAAGATACATGTTTGGATCCAGTTTTTTTATGTATTTTGAGTGAGTAAATCCACCCACATTCTTTTTACAAGTGTAATTCCTTTCTAGAAGATTTCTGGAAACTTTTACATGCTTACTGAACGGTCTGGAAAATGCAGTAATTGGAATTACTCATAGATTTTGTGTTATGACTAGCACTGATTCCAGTCATATAATTGGCTTGGAAGCAAGATAAATTCCAGCTAATGGTAATCAAACTAATAATCAAACTATTTATAGGCAAAACAGTGTAGTTGTAGACAGTTTAGGTACATAATAAAATATATTTTTCACATGAAAACATGACCTTACCTTAATTTGATCAGTTAAAACATTTACTTTTTACTAGTAGCAATATATTTTAGTTTAATTGGAGTACAGTTTTTGGCTGGATACTTCCACTTTTAATTGAGGAAGACTTTAGCACATTATCTATAGTTATTACATTACTTTGAGTATAATTTCTCAATACACTGTCCATTCTCTGTGTAAGGGGTCATGTGCAGGTATGCTCATGCTCTACAGTTCCAGACTTTTGAAACTTCATTATTACAGCCCTACTATAAGTTATAAATGATAAATTACCTAATATAATATTTAAATAGTTAAATTAAATTTAACTATTTAAAATTTGCATTTGACTTGACTTGAGCAGGTCAGTACCCATTTGTCTTTTGTGTGTGTGTGTGTGTGTGTGTGTGTGTGTTGAAATCCTTTTGGTTTTTCCCATGTTGATGAAGGTTGAGTCTGCAACCTCACTAGACAGTATGTGCAATCTCATATTTGGCAAACAGAGTTTCTGGATACTAATTAAAATATTAATAATGATAAACATGACAACAATAATAATAATGACTAAAGGATTAGAATCAATTTATTGGTTTCACTTGCATGTAACTAGGAATTTGCCATGGTAGTGTTGGTGTAAAATAAGGGACAAAATATGTAAATAATATAAATAGTGCAAATAATACAATACCACGGTGCAAATGCAAATAACTGAACCAGTATAAATAATACAGTAAAACAGTACTACAAATACAAATAAGATAATATAGCAATTTTGATATAGCTGTACTAAATAACGCAAACTATATAAAAGATACAATTAATACAAATAAAGCTTAAAAGATTCATAAAGTCACTGCAAATATGTATGGAAAATGTACATACAGAGTCAGACTAATAGCAATTTCAAGTGTATTAACTGTTTTGGTGTAATAGAAATAGTAATTCATTTAAATTCTTTAGGAGTAATGCTGACAGGAAAGAAATGCTTTAAATAATGCTTTAGGAATTGCTAATAATTTGGATGAATAAAAATCTAAAATGATTTTAGTTAGAGGAAAGGTCAGTCTTTTTTCTAATAGTCTGAGTGGGAAATATGTGATATGTAATATGATTAATTATTAATATTTGTCTAACAATATCTTGGCAAGTATATGGTTCCATATTTTAAACATTTTTGGTTTATTAGATTTTATTAGTTTTACAGTTCAATACGTGCCCCATATTATAAATGATGTACAATACAAAATAGAGCAGCTAGTCGACTCTCAGAATTAGTCATGAATCCTCATATACAGTGATACTGACATGTAGATATTCATTGCACTTGTAGGCTTCAAGAGAAATGAAAAACCTTCATATCGTAATAAAACATGCAAGCAGAAGACTGGTGACTGTCTTCTAACCAAGACCTAAACCTGGGTCATATTAATCTTTACAGATATGTGTGTGTGTGTGTGTGTGTGTGTGTGTGTGTGTGTGTGTGTGTGTGTGTGTGAAGGGCATGGGGGCACACTTGCAGCCCCTCCAGCGAGAGGTCGGAGATTGTGTGTCCTGCGGGTGGTGTTTGTCACGTAGGAGAATCTTGTTATATACTCGCTGCTACTCACCACTGTGATAAGTCATCGTTATGGTGCTCCGACCTGGCAACCCAGTGATAAGGGAGCCATGTTCAATCACAGCAGCGGCTAATATTTCAAATTCCATATTGTCCGCCTCCAGCCGGACATACCGCTCTAACCTCTCTCTCGCTCTCCTGCCACACAGTCACAGAAGAAGAGCTCTCTGTTTCTGATGAAGCTCTCTAGGGGCTGAGTGAACATTGACTACCCTGCAGTGTCACTGTCACTTCCAGAGACGGATGCTTGCATCATGTAGACCAGCACTGAGTGTGTGTCAAAGCATGACACATGTTCAGCTGAAATAGTAATATAAGTGAGGACAAACACTTTGGGTTGTGCTGTTCTAGGAAAAAAATAATAAAGAATCCAGTGTGAAGCGTTACCACCCCAATGCTGATTGCTTTCCAGAACAGAACACCCCAAAGCGTTTATTCCTCTTATACCACAGCAAATTACCAACAATGATAAATTTTCATTTGATTATGAATGACTTTTTATGCTATTAAATCACTGACAGGTGAAGTGAATAACATTTATTATCTCGTTACACTGGCACCTATGAAGGAGTGGGATATATTTATGAGGCAGGAAGTGAACAGTCAGTTCTTGAAGTTGATGTGTTGGAAGCAGGAAAAATGGGCAAGTGTAAGTGTAAAGCAACTTTGACAAGGGCCAAATTGTGATGGCTTGACGACTGGGTCAGAGTATCTCCAAAAAACAGCAGGTCTTGTGGGGTGTGCCCGGTATGCAGTGGTTAGTACCTACCAAAGGTGGTCCAAGGAAGGACCTTCCCATAGGTAGAGATGCACTATGGGAAGAAGGCAAGACGGCGGAGGCAATGTGATGCCCTGGGCAATCTTCTGCTGGGGAATCCAAGTATACCCGTTCATGTTAACAGTGTTCCCTAATAGCAGTGGATTCTTTCAGCGGTATAATGTTCAGGAATGGTTTGAGGAACGTGACAAAAAGTTCAAGGTGTTGACTTGGCCTCCAAATTCCCCAGATCTCAATCCGATTCAGCATCTGTGGGATGTGCTGGACAAACAAATCCAATCCACAGAGGCCCCACCTCGCAACATACAGGACTTAAGGGATTTCGTGGTGCCAGATACCACAGCACACCTTCAGAGGCCTTGTGGAGTCCACGCCTCGACGGGTCAGAGCTGTTTTGGTGGCACAATATTAGGCAGGTGATTTTAATGTTATGTCTAATTGGTGTAGATACATCTAATCTTATGCAACATTCCTCAGACTGAAGCTAATAAGACAAAAAAAAACAATTTGTCATGTTACAGAGAAACCACAAAGCACAAAGTCTTAAATACACAAACTGGTAAACGTACTAACTGACTGTTACAAAGCGCTGCCACTGGAGACCATACATGTCAAACATTTCCTTACCGAAAGCTTCACCATATCAATGATTACATATTTTTCATTGTTAAATAGCGACACATTTTTAAATCCGTTTATTATGAGCCTTCGATTACAGTATGTCAGGCTTCCACCATACCACAGACCAAGTCTTTGTGTAAGCTATTACTCTAGAAATGATAACGTATTAATGTTCCACTCCCATTTCATCAGAGCTGAGGTGATGCTGCAAATTGTCATGTGTTTGTACAGCTTTAGGAGATGGCAGTTTAGCAGGTGCATGGCGCTGTAAGTACACCTGAAATCCAACACTAAGAGGATTAGAGTAAGAATGATATCTTTCTAGTAAATAATGCTACGTGAGCAAAGAAAGAAAGACAGAGAGAGAGAGAGAGAGAGAGAGAGAGAGAGAGAGAGAGAGCAAAAGATGAGAGAAAATAGACACTAAATTAATGAGCTTTCCTTCTGCAGATTCATTCTCAAAACACAAAATGAGTGTTTATATAAATATGAAAATCACAGGTGTTAAGTCCTCCACAAACAGGAACATTTAATAGGGTTCTGTTTGGAGGACATGTTAGAGCAGATAAACACATTTCTAAATAAAATGCTCGTTTTTTAAAAAAAAATTTTTATTTTTTAAATTTATATATATATATATATATATATATATATATATATATATATATATATATATATAACTCTAATCCACAACTTCTGTAAACACATGGAAATTGGAGAATTTTTTTTTTACCTCTTTCTTTTTTCCTAAGTTTGAACAGGTCAGTGATTTTTGATGCAAGCATAAAAAACATATCATGTCTCAGCCTGGAGGGAGCAGCAGATTCTTTGTACCTGGTGGGCTGTGTATTGTCACAACACAGGATACGAACAATCTCACTCGGACAGTGTAAGAAAAAACGCTTCTTTTTATTATACCGACTCCTGAAGCATGAAAAAGTTTTGGCTGGCTTTCACTTAGGTCTGCTGAATGCCAAAGGTTATCACGTTCACTTCATGAACACCTGGGCCCTGCTCTCGATAGTCTGGATTTCTCTTCCTTCTCACCCCTCTCGATTTCCTCCATCCCTGCCCCCTCTTTTTCCTCTTTTTAATTTCTTAATTCCTCAGAGGAGCCCTCCGTGACTACCTGGGGTCCTTAGCTGCCCACTCATGGGGAGCAAAGTGCTGGATGTTTACACCTGCTAGGCTGGATTCAATGTGTGGAGGCGGGTTTAGGGCGGCACAGCTTGCTCCGCCTCTCCTCCCCTCGCCCAAAGGAAACAATTGGACTGTAGCAGGCCATCAATGGGCCTCCCAGCTGGGTGCTGGACTCATTGAGTGGAGAGACGCTTGAGGAGAGTGAAGGGGATGGAGAGATGGGCGAAACCAGAGGGTGTAGAGTGACTGAGTTGGGTGTTCAGCTGATTTCAGTCAACAATCGGGGCATTCTGAAACTGTTGAAGTGTACAGAGGGAGGGAGTGAGGACAGGACTGATAGAGAAGCTCCTGTGAAGCTATGAATGTGTATGAAGGACTCATGGGCTATAAAAACGTTTGATATTGGAGTAAATCAAAAGCAATGAAATTCATCCTCAGCTTGATATTTACTGTTATACAGAGAACTGTTGAATTCTTGAATCTGATTGGTCAGAAGGTGTTGATTAATCAATTCACACTATGATACCACATTGAAAAAGAATCTGGGATTCTTTTTTTTTTTTAATTATTTAAAATTGGAAATAAACAGAAGCTTTTAGAGAATATTGAAATATTTAAAAGGGATGTTCAATACCTTGAATTTGTAATATTCAAGATTCTGCACTACTTCTGGGTCTCTATTTAAATGTAAGCAAATTTGTGATATTGACCATGTTAACTCTTTTGTACCAAAGGTCAGGTTTTTTTGGTGTGAGTTTTATCTCTTCAATTGAAGCATGTGTTCAGATGACACGCAGCTGGATTTGATCTAAAATGGATCATAAGGTTTTGCACAAATGTGTGGAGTCCATGGCAGCAAAAAAGGGAACGTTCCAAATTCTAAGAAACTCTGAAATTCATTTAAATATCTCAAACAACAACTTTTCACTGAAGTGGTTGTCAGTAATATACTCAGCAAAAAAAAAAAAGACACGTCCCTTTTTCAGGAGACTGTATTTTAAAGATAATTTTGTAAAAATCCAAATAAACTTTACAGATCTTTAAAGGGTTTTAAACGATGTTTTTCATGCTTGTTCAATGAACCATAAACAATTAATGCACATGCACCTGTGGAACAGTCCTTAAGACACAAACAGTTTACAGGCGGTAGGTGATTAAGCTCACAATTACAACAACTTAGGACACTAAAGAGACCTTTCTACTGACTCTGACAAACACCAGAAGAAAGATGTCTAGGGTTCCTGCTCACCTGCGTGAACATGCCATAGTCCTGCTGCAGGGAGGCATGAGGACTGCAGATGTGTCCAGAGCAATAAACTGCAATGTCTGTAATGTAAGACGCCTAAGACGGTGCAACAGGGAGACAGGAAGGACAGCTGATCGTCCTTGCAGTGGAAAATTACATGTAACCGTGTGTCCCCCAGACGTGATGGAGAACTTATAGATGCCTTGGTGGAAGAGTGGAGGAACATCTCGCAGCAAGAACTGACACATCTGGTGCAGTCCATGAGGATGAGATGCTCTGTAGTACTTAAAGCAGCACTTACTGACTGTTACTTTTAATATTGACCCCCTTTTTATTCAGGGACTCATTATTCCATTTCTGTTCCTCGAATGTCGGTGAAACAAATATTTATACATGTTAAGAAATCTGCTGGAAATAAAAGCAGATCAACGTCAGAGGACGTTTCTTTTTTTTACTGAGTGTATAATCTGTAATGAAAATGGTTGCATTAAATTAGAAAAGTAAGCAAAATAGAAGCATTTTCACTAGTGCTCTCAGACTTTTGGACCGCATTATACATTCATATTAAAATATATTAATACATGTTATAGTTTGTATAGTAACTGCTAATTCACATGGACTTTTATGGCAGACGCTCCACGTCATCTCAGCCTTAATTAAAAAAATAAAGTGTCATTATTTAACAAAGAAAAAAAACCAACATAAGAGCATTGGTGAAACTTTCTGTAAGCAGGCATTCATTTAAAATTTATTGAAGGAGTCTCCAGTGTCAGAGCTTTGTAACATTTTTCCATCTCAGGAGAGTCTTCAGGACAGAGGGCTTTGTGTTTTGTTGTTTAGTGCTAACATGACAAGTTACATAGTTTTGTCTTATTAACTTCAGGAGAGGTAAAAGAGAGAGCGAAGAGGGAAGAACAGCTACTATACAGCTATACTGTATGCTCAACAATAGCAAATGCAACTATACATAGTTCAAAAGTCTGATGTATCATTCATTAATAAATGAAAACGTGAAACTAGTTAGCAACTGGCTATGATGTAAAAGGAATAAAACACTTCAAGACATGCCCTTAATTGTTTTATTCCTTATATAACACTGTCGTATGACTAAGGTTATGAGCAGAAAGACAACTCAGTAACTATCGTTCCCACTCGTGTAATGTTACGTGATATAATAATTATAGGTGAGTTGATGTGTTCAGTCATCACAGTGTAATAGCCGCAAATCTGTCAGAAACCTCTTGAGGCTTGTCAAGATACATTTACTGTGGGACAAATGAAGGCACGGAGGGCAGCTTTCCAAAACCCCAGTCACCAAGGGAAATGTTTAGCTCAATCATGTTCTAATTCAACCGGATGGGTTCATGCAGAAACGCAGTAAAATGTAGACACCCCACACAGGAGCCTGTGAAACAGGACAAGGTGTTTGTAGTAGAATACTGACAGATTCATGACTCTCTCTCAGCCCTGGTGATGTCCCCCTACTGACACCTTCATCATGACGCACACACACACACACACACACACACACACACACAGATCTTTGTGAACTATAAGCCGCACTCTCTCCTCTGCTTTAAAATGGACTGACAGTGCTCTTTAATCCAGAGGGTTTCAAAGGTTCACTCCCCCCGAATACAAAATACACAGGTTTCTGAACTTTTGATCATGTTGAAGGGAGAGAGGAGCAAAAAAAAAAAAAAAAAAAAATCTCTCAATAAAGTCTTCACATGATGGGGTTCACTTATAGTTCACTCCAGGCTTTTGTGCTTCCAGAAAAGTGATTCCTCAGGTCCTCAGGCAAAGTAACCACAATGCAACAGATTATTCTGCAGCCCATTAGACATTTCATTATAAATAAGCTTAACTTAAAACACGAAGTACCGATACTGCCAAGCTTACATCAAAAATATGCACATAGTGATACATTCATTTAATGCAAGATGAATAATAATTGCTTTATCACCATATAGTGAAACTTATTGTGAGTCAATTTATGTCAATTATATATATATATATAAAACAATAAAAGAAATTAAATGATAAGGCAAGATTCCAATGCTTGTGTAATGTCTCTGATAGATTTTCTCTCTTTTCTCAGATTCAAAATTGATCACTTTTCTTCCTTAAGCAGCTCTTTGGTCTTCATGTTGGTCTATCCTGCTTTTCAGAGTCTCAGCCCAAGTCAATTTTTGACAATCTATGGCGTGTTCTTGTGTTTAAAAAAATAAATAAATTAATATATATATATATTTTACATTTTTTTTTTCACAGCAGGCAACAATAAAATAAAGTAAATAATAAAGAAATGATATGTGAATAGATAATTCTTAAAATTTTTGTAGATTCAAATACTTTCAAAGTCAGTTTTACATAATGTATTTTTGGATCAATTACAAAATAAACAGTTTGTAGCTATTGCACCTATTGTATATTTCTTTACAAAATACAAATGCTTTATACAAGCTATTAATACTAATGCCTTGATAACGATTCATTAATATAACATGTTCATTCACTGTAAGCGTCTGCTAAACATATTCAAATCTACCCCTCCATGGGAAAACAGCTGGGATAAGGATGGAAACACTTATCCATCCCCCCTCCTCTCATTCGTTTCTTGTTTATTTTTCCTCTCTCTTGACCGGTCAAGAACATCTCTTAGTTGGACACTCTTGTGGTATTTTTTTGTGGCCCTCTCTCGCTTTCTCATATTTGGTTTCCGTGAGAATTTTCAGGGGATGACAAGCAGTGTACAGTAGCAAGAATGTGGGATGCTTGGATAAAAAAATAAATAAATTTAAAAAATGCGAAGGACGCTGGATTTTGCCGAGAGCTGGAGTTGGCTGAGCCTTGTGGATGTTGCCACAGTAGAGCAATCTGAACACTAATGATGCATGCTGGTTCCTCACTGTTTCCCCAAAAGTCTATTTTCACTCATTCTTTCACGCATTCATGTAACAGTGTGTTAATGAACGAAAGCTTGACATGCACCTGCTGTGAAATGAGAAGAAGGTTCATTAGCAAGTGACAAATAGGCATGAATATGAGCTTGTATTGTCTCTTGCCTTCCATTCCCCGAAGTCGAGTTGTATTTATACTGTGCAGAAGCTCTGTGCTATAAAATCACACTAGTGTTACTACTGAGTAAGTGAAAAAAACAAACACGTTATACTAGGTACAAACCTTTATTAATCCCAAGCTAATGAAAGGATGGACTGATGAAAATACACAACAACAAATTTTTGAAAATATACAAAACAACACACAAACTTCACGTGAAATTTTTAGATGATTTTTTTTTTCACACCTTACATTTATTCCCATGTACTTTTCACACCTTAGAAATGATTCATGCTCATTTTACACCTGTGCTTTATTTATCACATTTTATTCACATGATGTTACATGAGTTCACATCGTAATGAGAAATGTACGTGATCGCAATTTTTATGTTAGCTATAAAAATACTGTGTATTATAATACAAAGTGAAAGGTTGAAAATTCATATATATATATATATATATATATATATATATATATATATATATATATATATATATATATATATATAAGTTTTTTCCCCTAACATCTCCACAGAGTGGGGGATAAAGTACCATGTACACCACTCATCCAAACACTTCAAAAGATTCAACACAGTCCTGGAGGCAGGCTTTTTTTTTTTTTTTTTTAATAAACTAAAGAGTGAGAGTGTGTGTGGAATTTCACTAAACAAATGTTTATTAAGGTGGGTGTTGAAGAGGTGTCGAAACGTCTGAGAAGTGAGGGGGCGATGGAGTAAGTGAGGCTCTATGGCTCTGGAGCATGTGGGCAAAGCTTTGGTTTATTTGCAGATGTTATCAGGTCACCGCTCGAAGCTAAAACCCAGATTCTCCCCAGAGACACACAAAAACACTGAGATGTTGAAGACACATCACACAAGGGGATCTTTAAGCTTGGGGATATTCCTAAAACTACATCTTGGAGCAGGTTTCAGTGGGTGTCTCATCCAAATAGGCCTGTCAGGGCAAAAACACATTAACCCCCCCCCCCCCCCCCCCAGACAGAAAACAGAACGGGTAGATCAGTATTGAATATTACATGCTTGTTGTTGATTGGACACAGCACATGACTATCACAAGGAAAAAAAAGTTGCACAACTGTTTGCAAATGTGACCTCACGTTAACTTAAAAGTTACCTCAGGATGAAAGCTAGCATAGTTTAAATAAAATACTCCTGAGGGATTCGACTTTTCAACAACCTCATATATATCTCAATCTAAATCCTATATCAAAACGATTCTTTTTAGACACATATTCAGAATATTGTCATTAAAAAGACGTTAAAACTTAGTCAAGCATCAGGCTTCTGACGTCCGCTATCGTTGTGCCGCAATGACTTCAGTGACTTCAAGCGGGTTCGGTGTGCTCAAGTCTGCATCTGATGCAACCTCGATATCAAGAACACGTCCGAGTAATTTCACGCGTCCCTGGTTCTTGCTTTCTAGAGTGTTGGAATTGACCTTCAGCGGTGGATGATGACGAAGAACGAGTACACAAGGATGCAAGATTGCATAAGAACATGTACTGAGAAACAGTTATAATCTAAGGCTAATAATAAACAGGTTAAAAAATGTGTTGTTTAATGGAGAATCGTTGACGTGGTGAAGTCTTTGGCTTATTTACTATAGGAGAATCGGGTGTCTGCGCTTTGGAACGGTCATGATGCTTCGCAAAGTTTCCTTCAGGACAGAGGGTTTTATTGAGAGAGAGAGAGAGAGAGAGAGAGAGAGAGAGAGAGAGAGAGAGAGTAAACTTGACAGCATATCTAAAACAACATAGAAAGAATAAGCATCCGGAGATTCATTTAGACTCCTATTTCCTCTAACATTTTCCAGCTCTTCGTTTTCTGCCATCTTTCACACAGATGTGTGCTGTAGACAATCAGCAATGAGCTCCAAGCCAATCAGCAACTAGCATTTTCAATTAGGACGTACCTTTTCAATTTTGAGTTTGTTTTGATTTGCAGTTATGTCTTTGGTTTGTTCATGTGTTACACTTATGACCCAGTGATATGGCCCAGATTTTCACACACATAAGATATGATGCATACACAAGAAATGTTTGGAGCATGTTTCCAAGATCAAAAGTATATATTATGACTATTACACACAAAAAAAAAACCCCTTGTGACATGATGATAGTAGGATCTGCAGCACCAAAGTCTGAGGAACAACTTCTATCATGTATCTCTGCCATCATAACAAGCATTCATCATGATTAAACACAGGAAACAGCTGCTTCTTTTCCCCCTTTCTCCTGCGTTTTTTTTTTCTTTTTCTTTTTTTTCAATGGACAGAATTTTTCCTTTTAAAGCACACTTAATAACCTAATACTCACGAGCGTCTTCTTCTTGGGAACGTTATCTGCTCTCACCCACTTTTTTCTCACACTGCTTGAGTGAAATGGATTACTCGAACTAACAAAAAAAAAAAGAAAAAAAAAGAGGTGGTTTTCTGACATTTCGCAGACGAAACCAGTCTTAAGGGTCAATGATCACTACCAAGGAGGTTGAAGAAAGATTCATCATTCTCACTGAGATGGATGTTTGGAATTTCCCCTGTGCACTTCCTGTATGGTACATTAAGCTATAAAAACCCTATAAATGGCTGGCTGTAATTGAGGCGTGAGCATGTAGGAGTTTGAAAAGCCACGCATCTATTAAACAATGTGTAGGAATTCGAAATGGGAAGGAAATGAGCTAATCTGGTGATTATCTACTGACACTCCTTTTAGTAAGCTTTATTAGAATTGTTCTAAAACACACATGGACAGCTTTAATACCAGAACCGGATAGATTCATATTCACCAGTGTAGCTTTATTATATTTGGTAAAATATCCTGCATATGAATCTGGAGCAATATTAAATCTGGTGTATATTTTAGACCAGGCACAGTTAGAGAATGCTAACACGCCAATTTCTAGTGACAATTACAAATTGTAGCCTTTAGGAACGGGATCTGTTCATACCATTATGAAGCACTGTAGCACTGTAATGCGATGTTGTTTAAATGCAACACGTTTTGCTGTAATAATTATCATGTGGCTTAAAAAATGCACTGAGGCAATATGTGCCTAACAATGCGGCATGAGCGCGACTTCCTATCGTTGTTGTTGACAAAATGGTGAAGTTGACAAACGAGCTTGCCACATCTGCCCCATTTCTTCAATAATGCTCTTTTGCAAAAGCAAGGCGTGTCATCCATTATGGATCAAGGACCTGAACTGAATTTTTTTCTTCTTCTTGTTTGTCATGAGCACAATGTCAGTGTGCACAAGTCAAGGGGAAAAAGTCCTTTGTCTTTCATTCTGTTAATAAACACAGCACATTAAATATTTCATGTAGCGGGATGCTCCCGAGCTCGCGGCGCTGACGTGAGACCCTCGCGTGCTGCGCTAGAAGCCGCTTTCCACTTTGGTGTTTGTGGGTAAACTCGCGTACCACCAGCACGAGGCCTCGTCAATTTCGAACTTCTTTAACGAGGACTTGTCTTGAAAGCACTTCCACCCTGAGGATAGACAGTTTGACTCGACTTTGTGTCTGTCTATTAATAAATTACCCGTTCTGTCATCCTCTGCAAATGAAAGATTCAATTATTCACAGAAAGCAATGCATAATTCGTTCGGCGTCGTTTTAAGCAGCCTATGAATAATTTGGCTATTTTACTTTTGGCTAATTGAAGCTATAAATCTAATTGTCAGCGCTGACAGACCTGTGGTGCCATTCTGCGTCAGAGGAAACAGTGTGTTTCCGTTTCCTGTGTTGCAAAAGCTAATCAGCTGCACTGTGTGAATACACATGCAACGTTGTTTAAAAAAAAAAAAAAACGTTTTATTGGAATATAAATCACTCACTTATTGGCAAGAAGCAGGAGAGAGAGGGAAGGAGAGAGAACGTGAATATTTCTGTTGGCCTTTCCCCTTTTTCCCATGCTTAGTAAGTGATATGGGGATATTGTAGGCTTATTAATCAGTGGGAAACATCTCCTACAATGCTACAGAGGAAAGACAAGTGACGCAAGCAACAACTTATAGTGACACTTTTCAATATGGTTCCGAGGCAACCCTTTTATTTATTCCCCCCCCCCTCCCCATTTTAAACTCTTCTACAATTAATTGCTACACAACATCTAGAAAAACTACAGCACCAACAAATATGAAAAAGAGTTTCAACAGCATGATTTATGATCTTCATTAAGAATACCACTATATACGGTACCTTCACATGTAGTCATTTAATGCAAGCACTCACAAGACAGCACAAAGTCTTGGGTAAACAACATCAACAACAACAACAACTGAATGACGTGGCTAGAAATAGAGGTGTTTAAAGTGCACCTATTATGGTTTTTCAAATATTACCTTTCATATAGCATGTTAACTAGCTAGCTGTTTGTGAATGTAAAAAGTCTGCAAAGTTTCAAAAATCTAAGCATATGACAAACGGAGTTATTGACTCCCAAAAGAAGGAAGCGATTCTGAACAGCTGAAATGAGTCGTTAGTGATTCCAGAGTTTACTTCCTGTACTAACCTACGTAGGTTTGTAACAAAAAGCCCCGCCTCTGGCCTTCATCAGCTGCTCGCTGACAGCGGTAGATCAATCACAACAGACTGGGACGTCTGACCAATCACAGCAGATTATGCTCTCTGAAAGGCGGAGTTTAGAATGAATCCTTCAGAACGGATCATTGAATGAATCGTTTTAAATTATAAGCACATTAAAGTGTTTTTTGACCTTTGATGCATGTAAATCTATTTTATGAGACCTTTAAAACAAAATTAGGCATGTTTCAAACCCATAACATGTGTCCTTTAAACATCAATATCAGTCTATCCATCTTTCTCTTGAACACGAACACGCTCACACACACTTGACTGCACTTCCACCCCAGTTGTCTCAATTAACCCTTCGTTAAGCTCAGACCTCCCACAGCAGCCTGTATCAGGGAGTTGGGGCTGAATGGGAGATGCTATCTGCCAGAGAGATTACACTGCCACAACCAGATCAAAGAGTGCTGGACTTTAAGGCCTCAGTGATTAGCCCAAATTAAATAAAGAACGTCTGTTTAAACTTCATTAGCAGTTGGGCATTTGCTTCAGCAGAATGGGCACAACTCGAGCGCCGTTAATTAAATGATAATCCAAAAAGGATTGTTCCCTAATCGCCTTCCAAAACACGATTTCTCCACCTTTTTTTTCAGCAGGGAGTAAGAGTCACTTAACACACTCAAGAGGTATTTTCATTTGCTATGAAAGTGTGTGAGTGTGGTCTTAGAAGGGGTTGTTTTCGTACTTGGTCTGAATGTTCGAGTGTGTACCCAGGATGTCATGTAATGGAGGTTAGGATGGATGCAATTGCAGTTAAGAGCTTTAATGAAGAGTATAATATCCAGAAGGCAAGGCAAAATACATAAACAAAGACAGGCAGTGGTCAGGCAAACAGGCTAGCGCAGGTAAGGCAGAAATCAAGGTCAAAGGAGTAAAGAAAGTCAAAAACCAGGCGAACAAACACTCGATTAAGGCTTGGTACACGACAGAGAAAAGACCAACTGAGCGTATTACTTCGCAATGGCTGGGTGTGTGAGAGTCTCTTAAGTAGTGTGGTGTCATTGATATTGTAATTGGGAACAGGTGACATGAGAGTGTCATGACGTAGCTTTGGGAGTTGTAGTCGCCGGCCATGTTTGTAGTTATGAATGGGAAATGGTCTGCACTTATATAGTGCTTTTATCCAAAGCACTTTACACTGTGTCTCATTCACCCATTCACACACACACTCACACACACACTCACGCACCAATGGTAGCAGAGCTGGCATGCAAGGTGCTAACGTGCCATCGGGAGCAACTTGGGGTTCAGTGTCTTGCCCAAGGACACTTTGGTATGTGGAGTCACGTGGGCTGGGAATCAAACAACAACCCTACGATTAGTGGACAACCCGCTCTACCACAACTGAGCCATAGCTGCCCACAGTTTGTGGTGCATTCTGGGAAATGGAGTCGCTGGCTTGCTGTGACATGACACAGGATTGTTTCTGTTTCTTGTTTGTTTTCCTTGCTTCTGAACCATGGATCGATCGTGCAATTTCATATGTTATCTATAGACACTAGGTTCATTCCTTTATGCATTGCTCCTTCTTCTTATTTTACTTTGGTACAACACTTTTGCAAAACACTTGCACCACAAAGGTAACACTTTCCAATAACACTACATGAATAATCATGCACTAATACCTGAATTAATACTTGCTTAAATATGAACTAATCACACACTAATGAAGAGCTACGACGTGAGTCTTATGAATTCATGCATGAATAACGACCACCTTAAGTACATGCTAGTACATGTTTGTTAGTTAATTCATTAATTAACACCATAGGGCTAAATTAAATCAAACATGCTCTTTAAGAAAGAATATGAATTAAATGTGCATATGTTCAAATTGTTTATACAATTTGCCATATGAAGCTGCGCACACAAACATCATTATTTGGATAGCGCTGGATGGAGAATGACGCAAATCCGGTTGAGATGAAATGATTGGTGCTTATTATCAGTGCATCTTTCTACGTTCGATAAGGAAGATCAATGTCAATTATGAAAGTAATCCAGCGCCATCCAGTGATGTTAATGCACGACGCTGCACAAGTCAAATTATACAAATAATTTGAAATTATGCACATGCAATTCTAATATTCTTTCTTACAGAGCATGCTTGATTTAGTTTAGCCCTACGTGTTAATTAATACGTTAACTAACATACATGTTCTAACGTTCTTAAGGTGGTCGTTATTCACGCATTCATTCATTCAAGGCTCAAGTATTCAGGTATTAGGGCATGATTATTCATGTACTGTTATTGTCAAGTGTTACCGGTGAAGTAATTACAGTTCTCCAGTCGTAGGCCCTGTTTACACTAGCGTGCGTTTTCGTTTTATAATGCATAACTTTTGCTACGGTTACGCCTGTCATCTACAGTACTCCGGCATTGTCGATCCTCGAAAACTGAGACTTTTAGAAAAGCCGTAGACCCCGTTTTAGCTTGAAAACTACGGGCTCACGTTTCAGTGTAAACAGACCAAAATGAAGGCTTTTGAAATTGAAGGCGTGGCTTCGCCTACATTCTCCCCCTTATTGGGTCTTCTGGATTATTGTGTGTCCTTCCCTGATTTGTCAAGCTCCTACCATATGACCGTTACGCTACCTTGATCGTATATACAAAAACACGGAGACTGAACCGCAAGCTTTGCTGGCTTTGTCGTCATTCTTAGCAGCAATTGTGCAGTTAAATTCTGTATTTTATAATACTGCAGCTGCTACATGCGCAAGAGGCGAGCTATGATTAGAGCTATCGGCAACAAATCTCATTTCAAGCAGCGTAAGCCCAACATGGAACGCCGGTTTCTTGTGCCTGCCGGTGACTAGCAACCAACTTCCTGTTTACACTTGTATGCGCACGCCCAGTGTGCATGAATGGTCATGTGACCTGTAATGTGGACGGAGATCGTTTCTGAAACACCGCGGAAACGCCAGTGTGGACGAGAATCGTTTTCATTTTAAAGAACGCCGTTTATTATTTTGAAGATCATACTGAATATAAAAACGCACTAGTGTAAACAGGTCTTTATAAGCTGTTCCATCTCCTCCTCTGACCGTAACAACACTTTCCCTACCATCATGACACTTGTAACAGAAGTAAAGTGACATGGTACAAGCGTTACTTAACAAGAGCATATAGCTTCCACATCTGATGCAGACAGCACCACGGTTCCGTCGAAGCAAGCCCAAGACCACCATCTTAAACAGGATCGGCTTCACACTTCACCAAACATACTGTACCAACTCTCAGGGCAAACAGAAGTGTGAAAATGACCTTAATCACACCAGCCCAAACAACAAAGCAAGAGAGACACCGAGACACTGACAGAGAGAGAGACAGAGAGAGAGAGAGAGAGAGAGAGAGAGAGAGAGAGAACAAAGTGGTAAAAGAGATGACAGAAAAAGAGAGAGAGAAAGAAAGAGAGAGAGACTCGTTCAGATAACATCAGTTTAGCATGCTATTATCTAAAATGGTGGGAAACCACACTTGTGCACAGTCTGACATAAATCTTAGAGAGCTGTGGGGACATTGAATATGCATGAGCTGAAACTGATATGACACTGCTGGCACATTAATATTCCTGTCACTGGAGGTTTTCAAACTTTCAAGTGGATGACATGAGCGAAGCCAGTCTGGGGTCGCTCTAAAACAGGGCCAAAAGAACATGATCTATAATTAAAGATCTACAAGCCTGTGAACTTTGGCGGCAGAGAGGGCAGAGGAACGAGGCCGTGGACTTTGGATCTTCCAGACGACTCTTCAGTGCACAAGCAGACGCAAATGGAGAGCAGGAAACATATCCAACAAATTCTCTTGCAAATATATAAATAAACAAATAAATAAATAACACAAGAGCAAGATTATATAATAAAGCATTTCTGATAACTCTTGCTATGAAACATATATATATATATATATACATATATATATATATATATATATATATATATATATATATATATATATATATATATTCATAAAATTATAACTGTGCTGATTCCTTATAAACTCTAATAACACCTAAGTTCTAACAACATTCTAACAATGTTCTAACAACGTTCTAACAAAGTAATTACTTGATAACTTGATCGTGTAACACCAGTGTTCTCTATAATTCCACATGCTGGACTTCACAACCTTTATAACAGTAACAATTTCTATGAAGGTCATATTTATAATGAACTACGAATACATTCATCTCATGATATAACGTGTTTATAAGGCTTCACGCACATTTTTATGAATGTGGGCTTTATTGAACGTGTTTTCGCCTTGTGTCTGTGATTTGTTTTTGAATGAAATGAACTACATGACTGTTCATAACTCGCAGATACGTTAACAGCGAAACAAAACGTGGCCAAACGTAGCACTCTTTGGCCTCATCATTTAAAGAAAGTCACCAACATGATTTCACCCACCGCTTGCTAAGTAGCACTGTCATCCTACCAGCCAATCAGATTCCTTCGCTAACCCTGTAATCAGGGCTCGTCTTGGATTCCCCTCGTTTCTTAGTCTAGCATTTAAGATTAGCCGTTCTTCTGCGGTGTTTATATTTGTGACTATAAATTGCAGGCTGAGCACAGCCAAAGCAAATCTGGCTGTCCTGGAGTTTCCCCCCATCTGTTTACTATCCTCCCTTCCTTCGCTTGTTTTCCATCTCCTCCTTCAATCTCATCATTTCATCCAAAGGGAGGAATGAATCTGACCCCTCTGCAAGGCCATCGTCAAACTCAGAGTAGAGTCTATGCTTTGGGAGGTTTATCTTATTGTATTGTTACTATAAAAGGGAATCAGGGTGAGTGTGTTTTCTTAGATGCACTGGTTTGAACTGGGTTTGGGTTGCTGAACTTTTACACTGAGTGAAAGGTTATGAACTGATAAATCCCCAACCATGCATTTAATCCCGGAATGGAGACGTTTTTGTAAATGTTAAAAATTCCTAAATGTTTAGAAATTTGGGAAATGCCTTGGGAAATTGTAGGTTATTTTGATTTTGACATACCTCTTTAGTAACGTCAGGGCTGTAGCAGATCTGGAGACTATCCCGAGAGCACAGGGCATGAAGTGGGAATACACCGTAGATGCAATACCGGTTCATCACAGGGCACAATGTACACACACACACACACACACACACACACACACACACACACACACACACACACACACACACACACACACACACACACACACATTTTCACACTTAGGATACTGCATATATCTGCACCTTATTCAAAATACAGTAGTATTGTTTCTGCCACCAATCTTTGTGTCCCTTATATAATTTTTTCCCTTTCTTATCTGTATAGAAGTAAATCCTGGTTTATGTAAATTCTATTTTTATGTCACAGACAGTTGGAAAAAGCATTTCACTGCACATCATGTAGTGTGTATGGTTGTGTACGTGACCAATAAAGTTTAGTGGCAGTGCTACCTCAAGACACTGGACTTCTGACCAGAAGGTCATGAGTTCAAGTCCCAGCACCACCAAGCTGCCACTGTTTGGCCCTTGAGCAAGACCCTTAACCATCAACTTGTTTGATAAAACCATCAACACTTGTATAAATGAGATATATGTAAGTCGCTCTGGATAAGGGCATCTGGCAAATGCCATAAATGTAAAATTTGAGGAGTACACACCTGGTTAATTAATTAATTTTTTTTTTAAATGGGCCAAGCTTAAAATGGCAAAATATTAAGCTTTAAGTCTTAAAAACAAATCACTGGTCAGGAAATAAGCAAGAATTAAACAAATAGATAAAGTAACTTGTATGGGATAGCTTTTCCCTTTGGTTTCTTTACATGTTTAAGATGAGTAAACGTGCAGAAAGATTTCTTTTTAAATTATTTTGTACACTCAGACATGTGTTAGTTTGAATTTTACATCCAACACATGATTTTACCATTGACTACAACAAAACAATATAAGTGACTCTCCTTGTTTCTAGCTTTTCCCCAAACGTTTCACTGCTGTAAAATTAAACCAGCAAATGGTGGCCCAGGAGCTCTCAGGAGTGCATTTGTTTAACTCTTGCTAACTTTCTGACTGATGATTTATTATTATGACCATTAAAAGCTTCATATTTTTGCCCTTTTTTTTTTTTGTTGCCAAAACAGCTCTGCTTAGACATGTATATTTTAATCAAGGGATATAAAAAAAAGTTTTGACTTGCCATATGAAGCAGATTTCTTAATGAAGACGGGCTTTCTGTTCACACAAATGCTATTTTATTTAATCTTTTTCTACCTTCTTTCATTTGATTTTTTATTTTATTTTATTTTGAAGTGTTAGGCTTATAGGAACAGAGTATCTTTTAAGGTTTTTATACTGTTATGATTAAAGATTTGAAAGGAGAAACTGGGACAGAGGTATAAATAACATGTACACGGTAAGACTAGGAGAAGAGTTCTTCTAGTAAGACTAGAAGAAGCACAGGGAGAGGGAGAGCAGACGGTCAGACAGGGGATGCACTTTAGATTTATTTCTGTGCTGTAGGGGTCGACCTGGACGCCCCTAACATGTTGTTTACAGTGAGACTCCCAAGCCTCCTGAAGCCATTGTACTGAGTCTCTATCCAGCACTATTCAAATCGATGGAGTTCACCTAGATCAATCTTCGCTGGGATTACATCTACGATACAAGACACAAACCCCCTCCACCCCACACACACACTCATACACCAAACTCACACACACAGATACGTTGATGTAACAATAGCAGAAGTGACAGATATAAAAAGTGAGTCTTAATTGACATGTAAATAACTGACTGAATGTATGAGTGCAGAAAAATGGAGAGCACTTCATCCAGAGTTATGGCCTTGAAAGGGAAATACAGGTTACCATGGAGAGGTACTGGAGTGGGAAAAAAGCTCGAGAGAGATCCCCATCAGCAGGATTGTTAACTGACATATTTCATAAATTGAGCTGCCTCATATAAAAGCAGGAGAGTGAGCACATAGCCTAACCTTGACTATCTCTTAAGCACAGCAGCCATAAATAAATAAAACCAAGCGCTTTTGACAGGAGCTGCCCACAGTTCGTCTCATCCTCTCTCTCTCTCTCTCTCTCTCTCTCTCTCTCTCTCACACACACACACACACACACACACAGCCTTTGTTTGGAATGTTTGTGAGCAATCTAGCCATTCATCATAGGTTGCCATAGTCCACCCCTCGTCTCCCCCTCAAAAGTACCCATTTTGTCCCTCCTTGCTTTCACCCTCTTTGAGGATTTGGCAGCCTGAAAAGTTCAACTTACTTCACCGAAGGTAAAAAAACAACAACAACAAGAGATAACTTAACTTTATTTTTATGTTATAAAGGAAAACTCCACACTGAAACAGACAAAATGTTTACATGGAAATTATTGTGATGTGATTAGCGATGTGATGATGCTAGTTTCTTGGTTGATGATAAACAGTTATGGTAGTCAGTTTTTAGCATCTGAAAACTAAAGAAGTTCTTCTCTCACTCGCTATTTTCCAGCGATGTTCAGTGTCATATTAACGAGAAATCCAATTTACAGTGGAGACACACCAAAGACTGGAGTGATGCAGTATATCCAGAATGCAATACGGCTAGTTAGCGATCTACGAGATGACAAACATGATGGTGTTGATGACAGTATTCGTGTGAAAGCTGAAGCTTTGGAAGCTGATATGTTTGAGCAGAGTGTACAGATGTGGAAGTGAGAGAGCAGGACAGGGTAAAGGACTATCAGCAGGTAGTCAGACAGCATTGTGGGTAATGTAGGAAACCATTAAGCAAAGTGAAAATTGACCAACACGTCGGTGAAAGGTTTAAATAAAATGATGAGAGGTTTAAACAAACAAATTAAAAAAAAAAAAAAAAAACAAACTACACAATCCATTTTGGAAACCATTGTAAGTTACACTGATTATAAAGATCAATGTGCAATTTGTTTAAGCTGAAAAAATAAACGTGTTTTCTTAAGGTGTTTTCTTAAGCTTTATATTGAAGGTGAGGTTGGAAACACATTTTGGAACTGTCGGAAATTTTCTCCTCACATGTACAGGAAAAACAAACAAAAAAATTATTTGGACCCGAGGAGTTTGCATGTTCTCCCCGTCCTTCGGGGGTTTTCTCTGCGTACTCCTGTTTCCTCTCCCAGTCCAAAGACATGCGTTGTAGGCTGATTGGCATTTCCAAATTGTCCACAATGTCTGAATGAGTGTGTGAATGTATGGAATAAGTTCTGCCAAGGTTAACATGACCTAAACCATCTAGCATATAAGGCAAGACATGCATTTCTGGCTCAGCTAAAGTGATTTAGCCTGCCCAAATAATACCAGCAAACTCGACAGTAAGCGCTGAGGTCAGGCCTTTAAACAGAGCAGAAATCCATCCTTCCTTTAGACAGCCTCTGGACTCTCAAATTTTCTTCTTTTTTTTGCCACATGCTGTTAATTTAGCAAGTTGGTGGATCCTGCCCGTGTCAGCAAGCTGAACTGAATGGCCAAATGTCACGGCGCTACAATGGCAGAGAGGACTCATCAGCCAGCCCTGTATCACTACATGGCAGCCACACAGGAAGATAATAGATTAATTTCATCAGAGTCAGAGCCCTAGAGCACACTATCTTTTCTCTCTTTTTTTCTGTTCTCATTCGTGGAGCTATAGAACAGTAAGAGGTTTTTTGGTGAAGGGGAAAAGAGCCCATTCAGTTAGACCTGGACGGACACAGAGAGGGCACAGTAACCTCGACCATGCAGCGAGACAGGACATGTTTGTCATATTAAAAAGACTTTAAGTCAAGAAACAAACAAACAAACAAAAAAAATATCAAAGAATAGCATTTAATTTTGACATAGTAATTAGCAAAGCTGACCAGTGTGCCATATTTGCAGCCCAGATGTAAGGACCCTCGACAACCCTCCCATGTAAGGAATCATATATAATTTTGAATAAATGTGATGTCATTACCCAAAGACAAAGATCAATCCATCTATTTATTTTCAGTACTGCTTATCCTACAGTGTTGCGGTCAGCCTGGGGTCTATCTGAGGGAACTAGGGGCACAAGATGGGGGACACCGTAGACGGTGTGCCAACCCATCACCAGGGCACAATCGCGCACACACACTCATTTACACACTACGGACAATTTAGATATGCCAATCATGCTGTAATGCATGTCTTTGGAATGGATGAGGAAACCGGAGTACCTGGAGGAAACGCCAAGTACGGGGAGAACATGCAAACTCCACTCACACAGGCTGAGACGGGAATCAAACCCCGAACCCCGGAGGTGCCAGGCAAACGTGCTAACCAATAAGCCGCCGTGTCCCCCAGAGCCAAAAATGTAGGAGTTCAATACATAAGGTTGACCCTGAGCTCAGGTTACTGTCTGTGTGGAGTTTCACATATTCTCCCTGTGTTAGTTTGGGTTTCCTCAGGGTTCTCCACCTTGCAAATACATGCTGGGTGTATTGACTACTCTAAATTGGTCCTAGATATTAGCAAGTGTGTGAAAGTGTGTGTGCACGATGCCCTGCAATGAACTGGCATCTCATCCAGGATGTATTCCCGCATTGCGCTCATTGTTTGCAGAATAGGCTCCGGATCCACCATGACACTAACCATTTTAAAGATGAATGAATAAATAATTAAAAACAAATTTGAGAAAGTCTAAAACATTAATACAGAACTATATCTAAGAATAGCAATAGTTTCTCGAAAATAGTGCCATTTACAAGGATGACTGCTGCTGCAATAATGTACTGAAAGGCCTGCTAGGTCATTTTCCTGGCTTCCATGCCACACAGTCAGTCTACATTTCAGAGACTTTTCAGTCCATTATGAAGCCCAAGAATGTGCCAGCCTCTGACACTTTTAAAATGTATCACATAAAAGAACAGAACAAAGAATCCATTGGGTCATTCCACCCGATTGAGATGTCCAAGAAAACCTTGCATTATTATGCAGCCATGAAGCTTTCCTAGTGTTCACAAGATCACACGCATAGCTGACATTACTGCTCCATAATGCTCGGCATAAAACGCGTGGCTGGAATTCTTCACCTCCTACGGCGGGATGCCACCCTGACCAGAGCAATTTACATGTGTGATGTCACCGCACCATAGAAGGCCTTGGAATTGCTGGACATGGTCATTATGTGTTCCATCAATGTCGTCTATACACTGCCTGTAGGCCATGTATTTTCTGTGGTCGGACAAAGCAAATACGTGAACGGGAAACTAATAGCCGACACTACATTCTTCTGTAGAACGTATTTCGAAAATTGCTGCTCAGGCGTATGCCGCATGTACGGCAATTCTAATCAAATGTTCTCACAGCAATGACGTGACAATCATGACACTTAGTGCCCGAGGCTTTTAGGGATATTTGAGGTACCGGCTCTTCCTCTAAAGCACAGCTTTCCCATGTTTGCCTGTGAATGTTAACTAGATGGTCAGGGTGCTGTCTAAGGACGGCTTGGGCCTTCGCAAAGGGGCACCCTGCAATTGACACAGTCAGGAGGCAAAAGAAAGAGCAAAACAAAAGTCTATTCACAGCTGAATCCTCTTATGAACTCGCCCATCCCCCTGCTTTAAATCAAGAGGGAAAGAGAGAAAGGAAAGAGAATGAAGGGGAGAGGGAAGAAATTGGAAGTCTGAATGAAAGCATCAGAGCCATAGAATAAGGAAAGTGAGTGACAGGTAACTTTTTTTTTTCTCTTCTGCTTGATACCATGTTCTTCTACCACCGTTACAGGTTGTGAAGTGATTTGCATTTGAGTGTTTACCCACATGGCGATCCCCAGTGGTCTCATGCTAGATATAATTAATGGCAATTTCATCACTATTACCAAAGATTGATGTGCATAAAGACTAAAGATACCACATTAAACTAAACCCTTACTGACCTGCTTATTCTATTTTTCTGTAAAGACAGTCGACTCTGATCTCTTGCTGTGGTTGAAAGTGTACACATGTGTAGGGTAAACGAGTGGACATCAACATGTTAGGTCTCGTGTGCAGACATATTTAGACTTTTGTACGTGTATGCTACACAATGCAGTTTATCCCTCATGACAGTGAAATCGTCTACACAATTGACTCCCATGGTCGGGTTAGTTTAGTTTTCCACGTTCTGTCTCCTCATGAATCCATGCTTGTCTCATGATTAGCCCACAACACCTGAAGATGAGAAGCCAATGCACCATTATTGTTCTTTAACAGCCCATAAATCCGTGTGGAGATGTTTGCAATAGGAGGAATTTGGGTCAAAGGTCACCTTAAACTATCCTTCGGCCCCCTCTCGCCAGATGGCACCTCCGACTTTCCCAGAGTGTCCGAGAGCAGCAGCCAGCTTGCCCACTTCTCTACTGCTTCGGGGGATGTTCCCTTGTGACCCGCAGTGTAAACAAAGATTTCTGTCGTTTTTTTTTTTTTTTTTTGGTTCCATTACGTGTAAACAGGAAGGGAAACCAAACTCCAGTACATTTCAGTAGTGCAGTGTTTCATCAGGGGACCGCCTGTAGGTGCCTGCTGTCAGTCCAGTCCAACCAACAGCAGACGCATTTCAAACTGTATTTAACACTGAAAACTCACTCTGCCTTGAATATGTGGAATTAATATAAGCGGCTTTTTCTCTCCCCCTGATTTGCTCTTTTCTGTAATTTGCCCTGCTTGATGACATATTTGCAAGCTAAATGGATTTTGCAAAGATGTTTAATTTCTAAGATGTTTCATTTCAAAGATGAATTAGGCGTATTTATACCGGATTGAAGTGATATTAATGGAGATCATAATGAAGTAATCCATGCAAATCATCATATGAATATTGAAAGGACCCACCCCCCTACTCGATGTAAATGTAAAACATTGGTAGAGGGGGTACACTTGAACACACTGTCAGTAATTGAAGAGGTTTAAATGCGTGTCAACAGCAGCGCGGTTGCACGTGAAGCTAAATCAATGACGTTTTCCGTGTATACTATTGTATATCTTGTCCTAATTGCCCATGAAGTTTGTTCTTGGTATAACACATACTAAAAATGGCTCGCTTATACAGAACCAAGTAAGAATGTGGTAATGCTGGATTATGATAAATGAACTAAACTCTGCATCTGTGCAGAGAACTTACACAGTTCGAGATGAAGGAAGTAGAAGGACCATGACAGAGATATATATTAGTGTGTCAGGAAGCTAGCACTAGTTTAATCTTATTTGACTAGATCAAGAAATCTGCTCCGAATGCCTATTAGCAGTAGCGCAATATTTTACCCTTTTGATTAACTCTCAAAGTGGCAACTAGCAAATGGCATACAAATGCCAAATGACAGACTGTTTTATATTTCTAATTTCATGACCTTCGTATTATGAGGTTTTTTATCTCCCATTTATTCTTAACCCACATATAACCATATAATACTCCGGTTCAGATTAGTTATTTTCTGGCTGATATAGTAGCCTGAACTGCCTGTTCTACTTTATAAGACTCAGCTCAGCCCACTCCAAACTGATAAAACTAGTGTGAACAGGGAATGAAGCTGAATGAAGCCTTGATCCAAATGCGTCACTCAGGAACGAGGCTCCACTCAAAATGGTTTTTATTTTTGCTTTTATTTCAGTTTCTCTATGAGCTCTGGAGTGAGGATACTGTCACAGTTCCGATCAGCTTTCCAAAGGGTTCACGATCCCAGAGCGGCAGTTTGGAGGTGTGGGAGTGTGTGTGCGCAAAAGAGATGAAATGCCTGAAAGGCGTCTGATTGTTAAGTGTGTCACTGCGATGGTGGTCGGTGTGGATTTACTCAGCCCACTCTCCCTGTTGCACCAGAACCTCGCTCCTGAAACCAGAGCAAGCCCCCAGTGAACACCAGAAAAAGCTCTTGCCATGAGAAAAGCATAAGGAAAGGATAGAGGGTGGAGAATTCTTTTTAAAGGACATGGATAAGAAGCTGCATTGGTGAGATTGCCTTGTTTGCACAGGTCAAAGTGTTTAGGTTGCACTTGCAGATAGAAAGAAGTCATGAAAACCTGTCTGGACACTAACATCAAAACAACTATCTTTGTGAACAGACCAGTTAGTCAAAATTAGACCATAACTATGAGCTTCCAGATGACCCCCCCCCCCACCCCCCCAGTATATAACCTATTAACATTCATTTAATGAACATGAAAGACCAGTGACCACACATAAGCAGGTGACATCAAAAAAGTAGGTTATGGTATCCTAAGATTAGCTGTGCTCATGTTCTGTTTGTATACAGTACTGTGCAAACATCTTAGACACCCTGTATTTTTGTTTTTAGATATTTATTTCATGACTTCTGCATTATTGAGTCAGTACAAAAAACATTTCATATTTCCAAACATTGCTTTTCCACCCAAAAAAATAAAAGGAATAAATGTTACAGGAAAATGTTTGTATGTCAGAAAAGAAAGCAATATAATAAATAACTTTTCAGGCAAAAAACAGAATGAAGGCTGCAAAATAAAGAAGCAGTCATGGTTTACAGAAAGACTGTAGCAGATTCTCCAAAATGCTCAGTAAAACCTAACAGCTAATTTCCTTATAAAACTGCCTGAGACATTTTTTTAAATATATTATAAAAAAGCAGAGTTGTCACACTGAATGTTGACTTTCTTTACTGCACTTTACTGTTTTTCTTTTCTTAAATGTGGAAACGTTAATGTAATGAATATATATATATATATATATATATATATATATATATATATATATATATATATATATATATATCCAAGCTATGAGGAGGTTCTAAAGATTTGCTTACATTTTTTTAAAATTAATAATTTACATTATATCTATTTAATTTGGGTAACAAGGTTGATAAAAAAAATAATATAAAGGTTATTTATGTGAAATATGCACATAGGTTATTATTATGAAGGTTATTACACTTATTATTTATAAAAAGGTCAATGTTAAGGCAAGTTAAGGCATCAGAGAGTTTTCGCTATAATGCATATGCAACAACATAGTTGCTCAAATCTTTCCATCTGAACACTATGTTTGTTGACGAACACATCAATTTCCTCCAGCCTTGAGTCCAGGTCACAGCAGCTCTATATGAGCACATTTTGGACTTGATGAAGGGTTTGATGATTTCCTGTACAAGGAAAATAACTCTGAGATTCTGAGGAAAGAAAAACATCTTTATTCGCTCAGCTCTGGCAAAAAAATAAATAAAAAAATAGTAGATACAATTGAGAGAACGCCTTCAGTGAAAAGGGGGAAATACAGATATTGGAATTGTGATTGTGCTTGAAAAGGTGTTTATCAGAAACTATGATCTGTGTCATACATGATTCTGGCTTTGAAACAAAAAGGGGAAAAGTAACTTGAATCATCTTCATTATCTAAACAGAAATACATAATTTACTCAGTACTTCATAGAAGAATTATTGTACTGATTCCAAACGAACAACCCAAATAACCCAGACATTTCTCGAGGTCGTATGGGTGAAATGTCTTGTAGTGAAGTTGAGAAATTAGGGGCCTCCTGGATTTAATCAATATCTCAGCCCTGGAGGTGAGATGTGCTGCCAAGGAGACTGGCACATGCAATGTGTCTTACTCACAAGCCATACAGGGAGAAAGAAAGAGACAAATCAGCCTCTTTACAAAGTGGACTTTGACCCAAAGGGGCTATTCACAATGTGTGAACAGTTATATTGCAGCAAATTAAGAGTAACGAGTGGAACACTTGACAAAAATATGGCAAAACTATTGTAAAATCTTGTATCTCTCTTTCTCTCCACACACACACACACATACACACACACACACACACACACACACATATATATATATATATATATATATATATATATATATATATATATATATATATATATATATATATATAGTACAGTGCAAAAGTCTTAGGTGCCCTAAGCTCCTTATTTTTTTTAGTACAAACTTTGTTATAGATTTTTATTTTATGACTTCTACATTATCGAGTCGGTACAAAAACAGTTTAGATTTCCCAACATAAGTTTTCCAGCACAAAATTAAATGTTACAGAAAAATGTTTGTATGTCCGTTAAGAAATCAGCATATTACATAAGAGACACTTTTCAGACAAAAAACACTTAATGAAGGCTGCTGGATTTTGCTGCAAAAAAATCGTGTCTGGTTCTGCAAGATACTCAATAAAACTTACAGCTCATTTCCTTATAAAACTGCACTAATTCTACCTGAGACTTTTATTTTTTATTAAAGCAAATGGTCTTCACACCAAATATTGCCTTTGTTTAACTTATTACTGTTTACTGCTCTTTACAGTATATATATATATATATATATATATATATATATATATATATATATATATATATATATATATATATATATAAATTATATATATATATATATATATATATATATATATATATATATATATATATATATATATATAATAAACTGAGACTGATATCAATAACTAATCTTTGCCTGTTTGGGAAATCCTGTTTTGTTGCAAGAATATAAATTTAATACAGTATGTATACATATTCATATACAGTATATGGTTATACATATAATCTATACCTATCTATCTATCTATCTATCTATCTATATATATATATATATATATATATATATATATATATATATATCTATATATATATATATATATATATATATATATATATATATATATATATATATATATATCGTATAGGGAGAGGGTGGAAGGAATGAGCCACGGCTGGGCCACAGTAAAAGCACTGTCACTGCTGGGTGCGTGTGAGGGGTTTCAGCCTTTGGCTCTCTCTGTGCATTTTAACACACCATAAATCACTCTCCCAGCCGTCGCATGTATTACGTGAATGATATATTTTATTTACACTACAGAGGAAAACACACATGGTCGTTATTAATCATCTCCCACCTTTAATAATGATACAACTTCCACTCATTCATCACATAACTTCTAAGTCCAGCCTTAACACGAGCACAGAAAGAAGGGAGGGAACGAGACAGACGAAAGAAAACGAACAGCAAGGCTAACAAGCAACCAATTCCTGAGGTGATGGAACAAAGGGATTAAATAGGAGCATTTCTCTATCACAGATAGCACAACAATAAAATATAGATTGCTTACCAAGTGCCTCAGGTTCATTTTTTCTTCGAACAAAAGTCTGCTTGCTTAATGACATTTTCAGAGTTAAAAAACAAAACAAAACAGGTTTTCATTAACAAAGCAATAAAAGCATGTCACTCTGTGCTCCTCTTTCAGAAATTATTAAATGATGATGTTATGAGATACCTACACTTCTTGTAAAAAAAAAAAGCAGACATATATACAGTTTCAGTCTGTGGCTGCATTAGTGTCAGAAGTCATCAAAAATACCCTCAAAGAATGATATGATCTGTGTGAGACCTCCTCTGTAGTGTCTAAGAAAAAAAATATGTCTTCCATACACGACTTGAGCACTACACAGGCCTACATGTTGGCTCTGTCGAAACCGATTTCTCCTGTTATAAGCACTTAAGCAATGTATCTATCTTGCCGCAGACTTTGTAAATGATACTTAACATTACAGTGTGTTTGGATGGGTGCCAGATCACACAATATGGGGGGAAAAAAGAGGGCTGCGTAGTTTAGACATATGCTTCATGGAAGTGAATGAGACAGAGAGGTGAGGTATGAGGAGAAGTTAAAGTATCTAATGTCTAATGCCTTTTTTATTCCGAGCCTGGACTGGTTTGTGGAAGATCTCCGGCTGTGGATAGTCAGTAGACAGATCTCCTCGACTGTAGGTTGGTCAGTCCTTGGGATTTTTTTAAATCACTGACCGTTCAACTGAGCTGAAGTCACCAGCCGGGTGGCCAAATAAAAGACAATGGGGCTATTTGACGCTAACAGCTTGACGCCCTCTCTTCTCCCTTACACGAGCATTCTCCCACGAAACAAGCCCCATGTTCCAACACACTGATTTAAATGTTTGTGTTTTTCGACCCTTGTGTAACATGATGTGTTTACTATACATCGGGATTCCAGAAGCAAGTGTCGCAATGATTAATTACATGCCATGTGCTCAGAAAAGGGCATTGAAAAGCACCTGGCCATACACATAAACCAGAACATACTGTAGTAGAACATGCTGGTGAAATAAAGACAGAAAAAAAAAACAACACAGTCTCACAGAAAAAAAAAAAAAAAACCCAAAACAAAACAAAACAAAAACATTCACACAACAGTACATGTAATACGAGGAATAGCAAAATTCTGTCACAAGCACATGATGTAAATCAAGCAGCCATCAAGAAAATAACTCAAGTAACAGTAAGCTGTCTGGTGAAAAATTACTTAACAAATGTTGTTTTCACATGTCTACAACTGACAAATCCAATCCAAAAAAGAAGAAAAAAAAAAAAGCTCATTCTATTTGTTTCGTATTGTAACCAAACAAGTGAGCTATGCTGAAGTGCTGAAGTGCTGAACTGACCACCACCTCCATTATGGCTAGCTAACCTACTTAGCTAAATGCTGTTGGGGTTCCTCATAGGCAGCTAACTCATGTTCATTCATTCATATTTCTAGCTACATAGTTTGCATATCTAGCAAAGATGCCACTTACACGTTATCCTGAGCATTACCTACAGCCTATAGAAGCATTTAGATATCAGCAGCAACATTTATTTATTTTTCTTAGAATGATACTTGGCTGTGTTTTGTTCTTAAACAAGTAACAAGCTTTTTAAATGTTATTAACTAGCATCTCAGCTAATATCATGAGGCGGTTCTAATTATTTATTTCATTAATTATTATTATTATTATTATTATTATTATTATTATTATTATTATTATTATTTTACTTTCGATCTATTCAATTTGGTTAACAAGGTTGATAAGAAAAATAAGACAAAAGTTATTTATCCAAAACATGTACATAGGATATTATGAAGGTTATTAAGCCTATGTTTAAAACATCACAGCAAGTTAAGGATTTAGGTATATTCAACATGACGAGGAATCACTACTGAATATCAAAGTGACAGTTCAATACAGAGCTTATAGCTGATAAATTGGGCTAGGGACACTCATCTGTCTCCATTGACTCAGACATTACTGCTGACTAAAGCATTTGACACCTCAATTGCAGCCTGAAATTTAATTATTGAATATTTGTGCATACTGTCTTCTAATGTTGCCACGACACCTACTGCAATACCCAGAATCCTTGTCGCCTATAATCAAATACATAGAACCAATCAATCACCATAGTCCTAATGAATGTGGGTCATTTCGAAAGCAGGTTCAAAAAGTTGAACGCGCCGAGGTCGTGTAAGTTGTATCATCCTCCCAGCCAATCAGAAAAGCATGGATTTGTGCCCTCTCTCTCTCTCTTACTTTTTTTACTGTGCATAAGTATGTGGATGTTTTTTTTTTCCTTTTCTTTCAGCGAGACTGTATTGGACAAACATAGAAATAATGATGAGAAAGCTTGTGAAGCTTGTCGTTATATTATGGATGCACTCTGTCTTGACCTTCAAAGCATGCAGGTTTAATGAAGCAAACATGCAATCACATTAAAAAAAAAAACAACTGTTCCCATTTTTGTGCGCAATCATGCAGTAATAAAGCAGTAGAAATAAGATTTGCACAGATTCAACTAATGTGTATTAAGGAGGTTAACTGCTGTGTTTAGTGACAAACTGAGACTTCTTCTTCTTATAAAGGCGACGGCTTGTTTTATCGTCTTCCTCCTGGGAAGAACTGCAAGAACTGGGTTTATAAGGCGGTATAATGATTATGCAATAAACCCGATGAATCCCTTTATACAGAGAAATGGCACAGGTGATTGTGATTACTGTGGACTTTTTACAGAGACAATTTCAAGTGCAGTTTTCACCATCATCTAGTTATGAGTTATCAAACCAACATTATAGCAAAGAGGGGAAAAAAAAACCTCCAAAAGTGTATGAATGGGCAGTGATTACTTTTTATTCAGTCAGATATATGTTTCTATATGAGTATATATACAAAAATGTTACTTTTCTGAACAGTAATAATCATTCTAATAGTTTCGATGGTGGCTTGGCAGTACTATAGTACATTCCCTAACCAATATAAATGAATTTGTTCCTTTTGGGAAGTAAAGTAACAATCTATGTGAGGTTTTTTTTTTTTGGCCAAAACTTATGATCGCTTTTTTTTTTCAACGTGTTGTTTTCGGTCTAAAATATAGTGTTCATGAATACATGTGTTAACGATCATTCAGTGTGTGAGGTTTGAGAACTTGATCCTGTAACTTCTCTCTCTGCTGAATAAATAAGAAGAAACCCCAACAGAGCACCAAAGCTCTCTGTCGTCTGAATTTATACAAGTAGATTTTGTGTATTGTAATCTAACACCAGGCGACACAGTGGTGCAGCAGGTAGCACTGCCGTCTGACAGCTCCATAGTCCTCGGATCGATCCTAAGCTCAGGTTACAGTCTGTTTAGAGTTTTACATGTTCTCCGCATGTCCACATGGTTTCCTTCAGATTCTCTGGGTTCCTCCCATCTCCTAAAATCATGCCTGTATGTCAGTTAGCTACACTAAATGTGTGTGGTGCCCTGAGATCCCCAACCTGCCTGGTGCCCAGTGTTCCCTTTATCCTAATCAGGATAGAGTGATTACTAAATGAGTGGATAATTGAATGCCTGCTGAGTCATTGTGGGTATTTCTTTTTTAAATAGACCTCATCATTTTGCAAGAGTATTCAAGAATAAAATCATCCAAAAACAGTATGCAGTTTTACTTCTTTTTTTTTTTTTTTTTTACCCATTGTAATATTCGACCCTGTAAATCGCCTGTGATCACAATCTTCACAAATGCCTGGCACTCACAATAAATAACCATTAACATTATTTCCCCATTTTCCTATTTCGCCTTCTCAGATTCACTCCTCTTCCCATTTGCGCAGATGATAT
>NC_071276.1:8237478-8242478 GCF_023375685.1 Ictalurus furcatus
TTATCAATATCATCAAATGTGCCACTTTGCAGATGCAGTTATAATTCACAGATTTCAGTGAAAATGTACTTGTTAGACACGTGATAAAAGAAGCAAACATGCACGATGTTATGAAGTGGGAAGTATGAACGAACTACTGTTGATTTGTTTAATTTAACTCAAACAAACAAACAAAAAAAGTGTCACGATTGTACTCTCCTCTACAGCATTCATAACTGATTTGGCTTCATTGGTTAACAGAGTTGTTTATTTTGTTGTGCATAATACATTTATGGGATAATATCCATAGTGGTGTTAAGTAGCTGCAAACTAAATGCATTGCCATTCTGAATTATTCAGATTAACTCACTGCTCTAATGCAGCAGAGCAATACGCCGAGTTTTCTTCTTAGGCAACGTGGCCCTATACTGTATACAGTATATACCTGCACAGCTACAGCGCTTCCATAAAACGAAGCCTTTACTGCTTGTGGCATTAAGCTGCTTAGCTGCATCATAAAGGGGGAGTAATTCATCCATAGTAATAAAGCGAAAAATATGGGGAGCATATATCCTATATAACAATATACCTCGTCAAGATAAATTAAACATGCCTCCGTGATTTACAAAGTACACCTATAAATTTATGTAATATTTGATGAGCAAAACATAGCAGAGATGTGACGCCGAAGCTCCTGCACCACAGAGGCTGAGTGTAATAAATGTATGACACTAGGCGGATGGGTCCTGCCATAGCGTCACAAAGTGCACTGCATCATTCGAATACCAATAAAGCCGGGGCTGGCCGTAGGTCTTTGGAGCATAAGGAAAGTTATGGAAAATATTTCTCTCCCAAGGACATGGCACCAGATGTGCAAAGACTTATGGGAGCAATCATAGGTGGCCAAGGCTTGGGCTCTGGGGCCTTATTAAGTTAGGCTGCGTTCCAGCACCTTCAACTTATTAAGCTGTCAAGAGTTGCAATGATTAAAACCAAAGAAAGGTCACGAGTGGACCTTCACCATTGTACAAAGCCTGATATTTTCTCTAGAAGCACATGGCCTAATGAAGACATTTTACTTCATATGCACAGGTGGGATTTGATGAAACGGCCCTTTAGTGATGAGCTGCTTTTCTTTCCTACCGCATGTGAAGTGCTTCAAAAGTTTTTACACTTTTTTTTTTACTGCCCACTTTTGCTTCATCTCAGGTGAAACTCTTAAGAAATTCATTTATTTGAAAAGACACAATGAATAAGAGAGAGAGAGAGAGAGAAAGCAATGCAAAGGAGAAATATTAAAACCAATTTGCTCATCCAAAGCTCCAGCAAAACGGTCTCCTTTTCAGATCCTCCGAGATCAAAGTAACGCGGACCTGCCGCTTAGGCACGCAGATGGAGGCGCAATAGCACGGGTGGAGCCGTCTGCTAAATATCAGTCCCTTGTTGTGCTGAGGGTGAGATTTTAGCGTCTGCCAGCTCTGCGCTGACGTCCTGCGGAGATTAAAGAAATGTGGCACTGTATTGAAAACTATTGTATCTCTTAGCATCCGTGACGCCATCTGAAATGTATTCACCTGTCACCCCAGATGATGCCGTGCGTCAAGTGGATCGGTTTGAGGTTGGATGGAGAGGGCAGTCCACCTGGCCGAGATTCACAGAATACGGCCCAGACAGCCAAATCTGTCTATCAAGTGACAACGACGCTCTTGTTTTATTCATTGCTATTTCAGCTCAGACAACACATCACTCATAAAATCCGTCCTGCACGAGTCTGATCTCATCTCTCCACAGCAAGTAACTCAGCAAGCAATAACACAAAAGTTCACTAAACTCTATATGGCGTAGAGAAGTATTTTCAGCGCAGAACGTAACACGTGCACTCAGTTCATACCTGCTTTTAGTGAAACAGCTCTCAATATTGATGAAACAAAATGGAAAGGGGAGGAGGATGGGGCACATGTCTCACTGCAAAGTGTGTCCTTGACATCTTGGTAGATTGGCTTCTTTTCCTCTCCCTTGCTTTGCCCAGGACACTGTTAGAGCTGCAAAATTGCCTATGATAGATATGTAAAAAGGGGGTCATAAAGTCCTCTGTCATTTCATTGGTTTAAGCAGACATATAGGTCTGCAAGGTTGCTAGAGGTAGAATATGACCTCTAAAACTATTTTCCCGTATTGAAGAGCACACATTGCTACACGAGAACAGCCCACATACCAGGGACTTATTTAGCTGCTCTTGAGGCTAGTTTAGCTGTCAAACTGAATTGAGAACATGGCAGCAAATATGGGTTAGGAGCACATAGTATGTGATACATTATCACATATATTTGCACTTAACTCTTCAATATAACATTCTGACATTACTTCTGTCAGCGACCCTACATAATATCCATCATCAAATCCTCTTCAGCAGAAGACACCTTCAGAAAGCAGTGTATATTTATCTTTATTTACATTTACATTTTGCAGCCTTTTGGCAGATGCCCTTATCCAGAGTGACTTACATTTATCTCATTTATACAACTGAGCGATTGAGGGTTAAGGACCTTGCCCAAGGGCCCAACAGTGTTCGCTTGGCAGTGCTGGGGCTTGTACTCCTGACCTTCTGATCAGTCACCCAGAGCATTTAACCACTCAACAACATTTTAAACTCTGGCCAACAAATGGTGCAGTGTACAGGCTGAGAAAATCTGAAAATAAAAGACGAAAATTATTCGAACCAAAAGGACCCGAGTATAAAGTCAAAGCCGCTGAGATAACACTTCCTTAGGCGGCAAATGTCCTAATTACTCCTATGTGCCTCACAGGTCAGGTAGCGCTGCCAGTACTAGCTCGCTACCACCAGAGTGTTCTGCATGTCGTATTCATGACATTTCAGTGCACGTGGCTAAACGTTCTCACTTCTGCCCTGCTCTTCCTCCATGGATTCCATGGCCTACATAGAAGTTTTTACCCTAGGCCTATGGTGCTACTTTGTCTTTTAGAAGAACTGAGAAGAGGAAAGGAAGCATGTGGTAAACACTCATAAGCTTCTTGAAATTGAATATTACTATAACTACTGAAACGTCTATATTCTGTACATATGCTGAACACTTCATATCGTTCACCCCCTCCACCACCACCACCTATTTAACCATCTGTAGTTTGACAGTGCACCGCTAATACCGTTGTGATATTTTACGTGTTTGTTCTGTGGGATCCATCAGCATTTTGAAACATCTCGACACCTTGTTCTCTTTTTCTAATAGCTCCCTGGGTACTCATTGCTGCGCTTGAATCAAATTGCCTACGGAAAGCTGTGCTGCTTCCCGTCTCGGAAATGCGAAAAAGATATGCAGAACACGTCACTTGAAAGCTCAGTACTGTTTTCCAATAATGTTTCGGCTTTTCTTTTAAACAGTCTGCTTAAAGAAGTAAATAAATATATAAATGTCAGGAAAGAAACTTTATAGCCTCTGTACTTGTGAGTTTGTGCTCTGGGCAAAAAAAAAAAAAAGAAAAGAAGTAGAAGAATTAGAAAACCAAGCTATTGTGCTAAGCCTGCATTGCACGGAGACTTATCACCACGGTGGTGCTAGATGGAGCTTCACAGCATGTATTTGAGTGAATGTAATATGTAGAGATGTTAGAAATTGCATTTTTATTACAATGGGGGCGTGAGAGATGCTCATTTAGAGAGATAAGCATTGAGGGGGCGTGCTTGGGAGAGGCCTGCTGTGCTAGCATTTATGCTTGTTTAAAACAGTGTGCAGATAGCACAATCACTTCATTTTGGGATGTTCAGGATGTGAGACAGCAGGTGATGGCGTTTTAATACATGAGGCTACTGGCTGTTATTAGTATTTGCACATTATTTTGTCTGCCTGTGGGCTGGAGAGTGCGTCCTTCTAAGAAAATACAGTACTAGACCCTGAAACAAGGCCTTGAGGTAACATTTCTAGTTCAACTCAACTCAAGCAAGAGAAATTATACTCACACTCACATGGGAACGTGGGTATCTTTTAGAAAGCAGGGGATTTTTGCAGGGTTATGGTATACTGCAATACACCGCTAATGTAAGCTTACAAATTATGGATCGTATTCAGTCAGTGTGTGGAGGGGGAAGTTAACAAGTCCCTCCAAGAAACCTCCACAATATTCTGAGAAGCTTGCAATTTTTTAAAATTACCACAGATTTTCTGCAGATTTGGACCAAGATGCATCATCTAACAACATAACAATGAGCATTCAGCCAAAGCGTCAAGTGCAGCGCACGTGAGTACAGCTAAACACCTTGCTGAAAAAAACAAACAAACAATAGAAACCATCACAGAAATTCTAATGGTTTCCACTATGAATACCACTACAAACCATCAGCTAACCATCAAAACCATTACAATTACTGGTCCTTGATGGTATCCACTAAACATAACATGCCACCAATTGAAGGCAAAAATTGCCACAGGGACCATTACAGTTTCATTTAAAACCAATACGATTCCCATTATAACCATTAAAACTATTTCTATTGAGGCTTAGATATTTAGACAAACCAAACATTATGCATGATAATTCAGATCTAGACCTATTACAGATACCAGGGGAAAGGTTTTTTTTTTTTTTCCAGGTATAAATCGTTACACAGATCGAGTTGCACTTTTCAAAATAGACTTAATTAAGAATGATTTGTGTTAGAAATGGGAAAATTCCCAAAGTACTCATTGTGGTGTTCATTTCCACAGTTGAACCTCCTTTGAGACAGAACAGAAATATAATCCCTGCTGAAAAAAATAAAAACCAACAAAACCATTCTAATGATCTCCACAACAACTACTATTACAAACCATCAGCTAACTATTAAAACCATTACCATTACTGGTCCTTAATGGTATCCATTAGACATAACATGCCACCAATAGAAGGTGACAAATCGCCAGTAGAGACCCACAGGGACCGTTACAGTTTGCTTTAAAACCAATACAATACAACCAGTGCCATCTCTTCCTGCAGTTCTAGCCTGGTTACCCACTGATGCTAAGAAT